>NC_090894.1:8601976-8634476 GCF_036669925.1 Montipora capricornis
TGATGCCATTGAGCTACCAGGTTGATTGAATGGGAAATTGATTGTTTTATTTTCAGGAGGGTTAAGACAAACTTATCCAAAATAATTTGTGTATCTGCAGACAAAACATTTCTATGATATCCAAATGTGAAATCTCATGTGTCGAAGCCAAGAACGCATTTCAATATTGAGAATAACTAGACATCATGTCTTCTGTACATGTTCGACGCACTTAGCTAAACTAAAAAAACTGTAAAATAGTTGTTCTTGAAAAAAAACCCTAATAAGAAACGTCAAAAAAATTAAAAATTCGCGATATATATTTTAGAAGTCCGATATATATTTTGATCTACGATCCTTGTCAGTTGTCCGCCATTTAAAAATACGTATATCGTTCATGTAAGAGACATTGGAATGGTCAACGCTTTCTCGTGTACATCATCACGAGACATCTCATCTCGGTGGAACAACGCGTCCACGCGTGACTAAGGCACGCGGAATCTGAACTACTATGTTTCTCTCTACAATGTTTCCACAAGGCCGATCGTTCCTCCTTATTGCTGAGCGATTTTGAGTGTTCTTTTCCTCTAGTGTAAGCGTTCCTTGATGTAGAAGAAGGCCCATTGATGAACTCTAAAAACGAGTGGAACTATTTTCAGATTCCGCGTGCCGTAGTCACACGTAGACGCGTAGTTCCACTGAGATGTCTCGTGATGACGTACATGAAGTCGGCGGACGACTGACGACAGTCCGGGCCATAACCATTTCTGGATACTTGATGACGTCACCAATATGGGTGTCGTAGTGCGACCTCGAGGAAACTCATTTATTGCTCTTTCTGGAGCCCTAGCGACTTTGTTCCGTAACCGTATCCCATGAAACCTTGCAAAATTGCACACGACAAACAAATACAGAGAAATTCAGATGAAGGTGCTTGTTGCGAAGGTCTCGATTGAGAAATAACCTCTCTTTCATTGAAGTTTTCAGGTATGTAACATATTTCTGATTCCTAAAAAAAATGTTTTCAAAAACTAGAATTAATTTTCTTCCAATTGTCAGAATTCTAGTCGAGTGCAAGAGGTTTTTGCTCGAGTGTACAGAAGTTGAAAGTCTGTTAGTGTGCAAACTACTAGGCCAATTCCCTTTGTTCAGATCTATCGGAGCGTCTTTTAAACCGTAGATTTTAACCATACGTTTTGGCTGGGCATTTTTAAAGTTAAAGTCCAATTATTTATCGTGCCCTTAAGCTTACATTATGTTGCTGTGAATTTCAGGTTACTTGGTTTTGTCCTCTCCTAAAATCCCAACGTTTTAAAATCCCAATTTGGTCTGATTTAGAAGACATGATGAAACCATCTATGGGTGGTGTCGATTCCTCTTTAAATTAAAATATCTCATTTGTTTTATTCATGTTTAGGTGCGAAATTGGCTTCTCCTTGCTTGGATTTCACAATCCCAAGGATGACGCAGTAGATTCAAGAAGAAAGCATGAATTGCATGGGTTATTAAGTTACGAAAAGAGAAGTAAGTGGCACACTGCATTAGTCTTAAGCTATTCAGCTCCAGTATGCAAGAAATGGATCAGGAAATCTACTTGACGCTTTAACCATGTGCCTTCTATTTTATTGGAATATTACATGTACAATATTTAGCTACCAAAAGCCATCTTGTGGGTTTTAACTTGGGGATGAACTTTAATGTAGAAACTGTCTGGACCTGCATTCGCTACAAAATGTGGACCCCCAAACTGGAGCCCCTTCTGGACCACCCCCACCCCTCCCCTTTATGATTCAAGCAAATGTGTGAGCAAAAAAAAAAAAGTATGAAGAGTTGAAGATCTCACAAGCTGTAGCGCACTGTATCAGGTAAATATCTTTTCCTTATATTGATGGGGAGGGGAAGGGTAGTGGTGTAAATTAAAGAGCAAGTCTCAGTGTAATAGTCAGACTAATATGTATATTTCACTTGTCTTCCTTCAAAGGTATTTGCAAGAGGGTTGTCAGATGGCCTAACATCCTTGGATGGCCCTGAACTGGACAGTGATTTGAAAAATTATGAAGAAATTCTGAGAAGTAGCAGACAAAACTTGCTTCGAACACACTTCATTGATGGCAAAAAAAAGAGCTGATACCCAGTTGCAAGTGCTATATGTAACTGCAGAAGACATAAGAAATGCAACCAAAGATGAAATCTTCAGGGAAATAGCTGAAAAGCTTCTGCTGCTCACTGATGAGGAGACAAGGGAGCCTCTGTCAAGCAGATTTGGGGTTCTCAAAGCACAGCCTAGCAAATTGAAAAAGGAAACTCTTGTCTTGTTGTACAATGAGATTGTGGGAGAGCTGCAAAACCAAGATACACAGAAAGAGGTGTGTATCCTTGACATGCTTGAGGAAGATGGAGAAGCTGATTACAGCATGAACTGATATATTTTTATGTCAGTCATTGTTAGTTGACAGTCATTGTACTTTATGAATCACTGGGTAGGATTGTTTGTGCTGTGAATTCCAAAAAGGCAGACAGGGAATGTAAGAGTTCCAGTTGGAGTTAGATTTCAGTTAAGTATCATCACCAATTTCAGTCATTTAAGCCCAAGCTCTATATTTAGCTTGGCCACTGATTTTACAGTGGTATGTCAACAAACCATTGATTCGAATAAGAAGGATTTGGTAAGATTGTTACTTTTTACATAAATGTAGGTGACTCAAAATCAAACTGGTTAGGTAATGTGGCAGTTTTGAGTTTTAAGCAGTTTTAAATCAGAAGCTCGGCCAGCCGTCCATATCAGGAAACCCAGTATTTATGAGCGTATACATGAGACACAAGAAAACATTTTAAGGGTTGGCTTCGTGTAGAAGAGGAGGAAACTAAGAACAAAATTGTACATGTAAATTGTACCCAATCTCATACAAGCAATTCCAATTTGAATGACTCTTGTAGGGAACTTATGAAACAAGACTGTTGAAGAAATGGGATGGCAAAATCTTGTGTGACCGGTGTAACTGTAATTAGGTGATGTCTTTCATGAGAATCTTAGACTGAACATTGCCTGCCTTTGTCACACTGGTCACGGATATTTTTCTCTCTACAGTCCTGTTGTGTACATTCACTAACTATTTAAAGGTGAACAGATGAATAATAATTCATTTTTTCTTTCCTTTTATTATCATCGCTTTTATTCTTGTGCTCCTGTCTGTATGCATATAGTGTACAAACAGTACATGACTGTATTTCATAAAAAAAGGTTTTAAATATACCAGGTGAGATTTTTTGTCAAGAATTATGGAAACTGCAAAAAATTTCTAAGTAGGCTCAGATGTAAATAAAAATTATAATAAATGTAAAACATGTTCTTAAGAGAAGTGACAAATGGAGCAGGAAAAACAAGAAGTCATTTCATACTCGAGCAACCTGCGCAACTGATTAGAAAGGCACTTCAAATTGAACACGGATCGAGATGAAATGACTGTTCTAGTTGCTCCAAACAACTGATGGTTTTGTTCCGGGAGGCTCAAAGTTGTGATGGAAACCATACATACAAGGCTTTGGTCTTGCTCAGCTTAAAGTAAAACTTAACAGGGAGTAGACATTACGAATTTTTTATGGCTGAAATTTTCAATGCATTCTTACTCATCATTTGCTTTGTGGGGACACCCTCCATTTTGAATCTAAGCGGATTAAACAACTAAAACCTTCTCTGTTCAGGAACAATTCAAGATATATCATTTACTTACTCTCTCAATGTGTAAGGAAAGAATGCAGGGCAGTATATAGTTCCGCGATCACACAAGAAACAAATAAGTTATTACACCCCTCAGGCTAATATTATTAATTACTTTGCAATGTTCCTCGAAACGTTACAAGCTCTTAAGCCGGAATAATGGATCCCGCCATAAATGAATTAATGGTAAGCAAAATTGGTAAATTGTTTGCTGCATGCGTCAGTCACAACCAGGAGCTTCTGAATAATCGTGACCACTCCAGGAAATAAACAAATAGACATAAAAGGAATGTGTGCCGGCATAGTTACTAACTTTAATCCAAAGTACAGAGAAAACGTAACAACAGGAGCCCAGTAGAAAATATTCAGATTTGGTTTTACTACGCATACATTAATTACTTGGTCTTGTAATGAAACAATGAGTAACAGTGAAGACTTTAAGACTGATGAGACATGATGTGATTCTCGATGCAACTGAGCAAAGAACAGAATGCAGTACAGTTCGATCAAACAACAAACAAATAATTAATTTAGAGTGTCTCATTACCTTGCAATGTCCTCGTTGGAACGGACTGAGCAGAAACCCAAGGAATCCAGCTACAAATGAATTAATGGATAACCAATATCAGTGGATTGTTTGCGTGCGCATGCGTCAGTTACAACTGAATAACCATGAACATTTTACAAACTTTATCTAAAAACAACAATATATACTTTCAAGCATTAATTGAAAGTATAGAGAGCACAACAGGAAGCAAGTAAAACGTAGTCAGAACTGGTTGATTATGCATCAATTACTTGTTCATTTACTAAGTTTTTCAAATACAGGCGAGAATTACTGAATGCTGATTGGCTGAGAAAGAATGCATTATTTTATTAATCACCAGGCCACTTTTAGGTAAACAAGAATTAAGGCATGATCACTTGATCCTGATTGGTTAACAATTGCTCAGTAAGAGCAGGGGAGGTTACAAGACAATCTTTCTTCCAGATTCTAACTCTGATATAAACATATGATATGCAATAAAGTAAGGCAAAACTTCTGATTTAGAAAAAATACCAAACGACCTTGAAATACTAATCCAGGATAACACACAAAAAAATTAATAATAATTTCCTCATAAAAGCATTTAATGTTAAGCCCATCACTCACTTACTTCTATTTTAGATCGCATTCTTCTCTTTTTTGCCGGGCTTAGCTTTAAAAATCAAATAATTTGACTTTCTAAGATGAGAACTTATTGTAGAAAGTCTTAGCTTCGACTCCTGCCAAGGGGAATTCGGATTTATTCCGAGTAACCCCGAGCAGGCTCAACCGATTGAAAAAATATCTCTTTATGGAGCAAGTTGGATGTAATTGAAACTGGTTTGCATAGCATGAGTCATTTGTTCATAAGATAAAGATACAAGTACAAATAAACGACTTACCAGTGTTGGTCCAAACGGATCCTTTTCAAAAGCCAAAGGTTCGTCTCGTAACTCTAAAAAGTTTAATTTGATGTGGTTATCTACTGCCAAGTCTCTCGGTAAAGCATTATCTTGGGGGATATAACTTTCTTAACACAAATAAATTATGCCTACCCAAACACCGGGGATCGAGATCAAATGACTGCAGTAAATAAAAAAAGCTGAAGATTGATACATCACTTACTTTCTCAATGAATAGAGGGTAGCATAGTTCGATGAAATGACAAACAAATAACTTATTACACTCAGCAAGCTAATATTACTAAATACCTTCCAATGTTCCTCTTTTCAACCTTTTGAACAGGAATATTAATGAATCTGGCTGCAAATAAATTAATGGGTAAGCAATATTGGGTGCATCATTCGCAACTGATCATGAGTGACGGTGATCACTTCAGAAAATAAACATAAAGCATCCTAAAAGAAGAGGGGTTAAAACAGATCTTAAAACGTTAAAAAACTACATTTTCAGCCGCCTTCTGCGACCTTCTTCAGAGAAATGTACTCAGCAAGTTACGGAATGCAAATACACAGAAAAGGATGTCATTGTTCGTTGCTCCTAACTTGATCCAAACTGAGTCACTAGTCACTAACTTGATCCAAACTGAGTAAAGAGAAAACAACAAAAACTACCGCAAAAGTCATCAGAACTGGTTTATCACACAAAAATTACTTGTTGGTGTTATTAAGAAAGAGTAACAGTGAGCAACTTAACAATGGGATGCTAATTATCGATGCGAGGTCCTCCACGACAGAAGTGACTCTGCAAAATATTATAATTTAATGTGGTTATCCATGCATTATCGAATCTTGTACGAAAACTTTAAACTTTCTTAACACAAATCATTTATGCCTAGTAGGCAAAAAAGTAGAACTGATGCAGAAAGCTGAAAGGTTCTTAAGAGAAGTGACAAATGGAGCAGGAAAAACAAGAAGTCATTTCACACTCGAGCAAACTGCGCAACTGATTAGAAAGGCACTTCAAATTGACTGTTCCATTGCTCCAAACAACTGATGGTTTCGTTCCGGAAGGCTCAAAGTTGTGATGGAAACCATACATACAAGGCTCTAGTCTTGCTCAGCTTAAAGTAAAACTTTAAAGGGAGAAGACATTACGGATTTGTTATGGCTGAAATATTCAATGCATTCTTACTCATCATTTGCTTTGTGCGGACACCCTCCACTTTGAATCTAAGCGGATTAAAAAACTAAAACCTTCTCTGTTCAGGAACAATTCAAGATACATCATTTACTTACTCTCTCAATGTGTAAGGAAAGAATGCAAGGCAGTATATAGTTCCGCGATCAAACAAGAATCAAATAATTAAGACGAGTTTTTTTTTAACTTCGAGCATTGCGCGGCCAAAAATACCATAATAATCTTTTGCCGCCAGTCAATTTTAGTTGGAATCATGTGTGTTTCGCACCAGGGAATATTTTGATGGCCGCAATAATCATTTCGACTCACAAAAAGTCCTGTTCCCTGGCTCATTTCTAACCTTTGTCGGAAGGATATGAAGCATTTTGTGGTAGAAAAACCCCTAGGATGCAAATTGGAGATTTGCTTCAGTAGACTTGCCATGAGATGCGAACAATGCCGGCCGTTTGTCACAGAAGTTATGGCTGATTCTGACGGTTTGAGACGGTTTACTGTCGATACTATCTTGCCAAATCAATTCATTAAAGGTATGTAATTGTTTTACTTCTATAACCTAAGTTATTTCAATAACAATTGATACTTTAAAACTCTGACATCTCTTTGAAAGGCTGTGTTAAAGCACAATTAGCGTAAGGGTCGAGCGTTAAGCCGGTCGAGCTCAACTTGCGTTCTCCAATTCATTGAGCGAGATTTTCCCTTGAGAAAAAAAAGCTCAAACGAGATTATTTGTGAACTTTATGAAACTGCCAACATTTCAAAATGAAGGTTTTGACTTCACCTGTTCTGTTGAAACCGTAATTTTGTTAGTTGTTTCAACGTAAATGGAATATACATCCTTGAGTTTTTATGCGTTTAAGAATTGAAAATAAGATACAGGGTCATTCCACAGTATTCCGTCTGTTGTGGAGGGGAAATTTAGAGGCGAAGATCTTGTTATAGCTTAAATAAGAATTTGTCCTTTACTTCTCATAACCTATTGAGGCTTAAGATCATCTACAAAGCTTTACTTGCTGCTGTCCTGCTTTTCTCCAAAATGCATTTCTTAGATTATAGAGCTTAAAAATATGGCCGTTGCGGAGGGGAACAGAAAACTTGGTGTTTTGTTTGTTTTTAGTTTTATTAGCAGATTCTCTGAATTCTAAAATATTATCTAGAGTCTAGTAGGCTGATGCTTTTTCCCAATTTATATTAATTGAAAAGATCACAAGAGGAAACTTAAATAGTTACGGTTTTCACAATGAGGTAGGATTTGAAAACAGCATCTACTGTTGCAGAGGGGAAGTTGCCGAGGGGAAAATTTGTCCAATTTTCAGAAGATCATAAGCAAGACGTTTAAAGAGAGTGATAACATCCACACTTAAATGTTTATACAACAGTTTCACATTTGCTTTCAAATAACTGAAGTTTTTCAACATTTTGCAAAATATTTGCACTGTGTCAGAAACAGTACTGTGATAAAAATTCAAAATCATGTGCATTAGTAATGCATACATGTAACCTTGTTAAGATTAATTGGCACAAAAACACCTTAAGATAATATGTGATCAGAAAAACCTGACTGTGAGTTCATAAGTTCAATAATGACTACTGTTCCTTGAGTATTTTCAATATTAACAGAAAACAACCCTTTAAAAGAAAATCAGTGCCTCTGGATACAACGGAACACTTTTTTAACTTGCTCATGCTCCATAATCTTAAATGGACTGTTGCCAATCAAATGAATGGGTCCATAGAAAACACAGCTGACATCATGAGGACCCGCAGGCCTTAGTTACCGCCGTATTCAGCGGCCATGAGCACACATAAGTGACCCGATTTCGCAATATCAGACAATAGGCGTGTTGACAGATCACGCAATGTGATGCTTCGTAAACTTTACTGAAGGAGTGCTATACATCATTCACAAGTCGTCACTTGACATTTTCCGTCAATAAAGTAAGAAATTTGAGCTATAACATTCACTAAAAATAACTCGATTTGACGGCTGCATGCGATATGCCAGATGGAAATTACTGTTAATTAAAATCGTAGTTACTAAAACAAGGAATGACCTAAAATGACCTACAATGATCTAAAATGACCTAAAATGACCTAAAGTGATCCAAAATGATCTAAAATGACCTAAAATGATCTAAAATGAATCTAAAATGATTTTTAAAACAAAGACTAGTGAGCAGCACAACGGACGACTTCTTGTAGTTGTATACTTTTCGTTTATTCCGAGGCGTTTCGTCTCTATCGGAGACTTCTTCAGGGAAATTCGTCATAATTAGTGTATTACAGCCGCGGTTTTGATTGATGGGAAGTGTCTAGTTTTTCCCCCAGCAACGTGGTTTTGATTTGCGCAAAGTTCCAAGTTTCGCTCAGCAACGGGGTTTTGATTGGTACGAAGCGAAGTTTTATGTTTATCCCAGTGGCGCGGTTTTGATTAATGCAGCTATTTTCTATGGGAACTGACACAGGGTTATCTTTTATTCATGCGCTACCCTTGACTTGTTTCGCGGCCTCGTTCCACGTATGTATTCTAAGAAATGAGATTCTCTACTGGTACTTTTGTCGAAACCTTCTTGACAGTACATCTTTATACTTATTTGTGATCAGAAATTTTTAAGTTCATATATGTTATTGGCTGGCTTGGGGAATTTCACCGAAGAAGTCTCCGCTGAGAGACGAGAGTCTCCGGTCGAGGGACGAGGTGGCCAAATTGAACTCGAATTTAAAAACTGTTGCGAATGGTTTTGCTTTCTGGCGCGAACAGTGTACGCGAGCCCACTTCGTTCAAGCTGCGGTTGGCCTCAAACGACATGCGTACAAACTCCTGTTGTCTGGTGGGACATGGTACGATCGGTACGATGTACAAAATTGTATTGTTTGCGGTGTGTACAAGTGAACGAATGACCAACTTCACAATGGAAATAATTGGATTTTACTCTATATGGCAGTGTTTGTGCCATATGGCGCCACGTTTGAAAAAGTATCACGTATATAGCCGCATTTATGTTCAAGAATTCCGTCAGTCGCTTACCGTGAGGATGGAAAGTGGAAGTCTTGGCGACGTCGCCGAGGCAAACGACCCGCCAAAACTCCACAGAGTTATTTCGCCTTCATTAGACCCGAACAAATCTTGGTATGCGTTAAATTCCACTTTATGCGATTGCAAACCTTCTAGGTTTTGTACGCTTGGTTATGCGCGAGTGTTTCCCAACGAGTATCGTCAAATCAACCTGGATGATCTTTGCTCGGCCGATGGCGTTCCAGCGTCGGCGACTTGGTTTTCAGACTCTGGGCGAAGAAACGAGAAAGTGTATGTGGCTTCCGCATTTGGCCTTACGGTAGGAATACTGCGCCAGAAATCACTTGCGGACGTCCAATTTATCCGATCGAACGAGTTTCAAGCGTTGGCAGCGTGGGTTAACGCTTTCGATCTTAATCAGAACGGAGTCCAGCCCTCGAGCTCTATTGAAAGCCCGTCACAGAAACCTGCCCCAGAAATAATTCCACCTTCGAAGGTAAATTTGGTTCTGGGGAATGGAAAAAGTGAGTATCTGCCGCCCACTCCACCGAGTACTCCAAGCCCGCCAAATTTCAAAAGAGCGCGCGCGG
Organism: Montipora capricornis; assembly: GCF_036669925.1. NCBI lineage: Eukaryota > Metazoa > Cnidaria > Anthozoa > Scleractinia > Acroporidae > Montipora > Montipora capricornis. The sequence goes on from NC_090894.1 coordinate 8,611,903, forward strand.
GCAACTGGCCATGTCCCGCCAAAACCTGAAAAGAAGCTTAAGAGGACACTGTCCGAACTCAGGGCCGATGAGGATCTTTCTCCTGCCTCCAAAAAACGAAAGATCCGTGAAACTTCTGTGAAATTGATGGAACAAATGAAAACACTTTGTGAAGCCGAAGGCGAGTCGATTGGTTCCGTTCTTGGACAGTGCTGCCTACTCACCAAAAAAGTTGGTCGAGATGCCCGAGAATTGTTTAGCACAGTTATGGAAACAGTCGTGCAAGAGAAAGGGGTCAAAGTGGCATTTTCGAAGCTCATTCCAGAAGACGTGTGGGAAGAGAAGCTAAAGTCAATGAGAGTGCCAGACTGGATTTACCTGCTTTTCAAGCTAAAGAGTAGGATTTCAGACCGTTCCTGGCAAGACTTAATTAACCTTACAAGGCTAGGAAGAACAGGGGTAAGAATTATCAGTGTCAAATTTCTTCTTGAATAACTACGAGTAGCCATATGGTATATTTTTGTATGCTGCAAAGAGTGGGGGTAGGGTTTGAGAAGGGGTTGGGGGGGGGGGGAGGGTGGCTTGTTTTGTAGTAGAGGTGTTAAGTACATGTTTCATGTTATTCAAAATTGGCCATTTTTTAATGACTTTTGGGTTAAAATTCAAACCCTGCATTTCCTTGATAGTTAGCATGAGTTTTTTCAAAGCAATGCAATTGTGGTCTTGCCAACAACCTCAGTCGGCCTTTTTGGTGCCCAGGTTAGATTATGATTTAATAGTTTTTGGTTATAAGCAGCTCTGAAAATTTACAACAATCATTTTGAAGTTCCATTTTTGTGGCCCATTTGCCATCAAGTTTTCCTGCCAGCATTTGTAGAGTTTTAGGTGTGATCCTTTGTTTATGATTTTTAAAATTTTTTAGCAGTCTATTATCTTGTATCAGGAAAGAGCCACAATATACATGTCTTAGTATTAAAGAATATATCATTTTGCATTTTGTAATCTCTTCTCATTCATTGGCAGAAAACATCAGACGGGGACTTAATACCAATAAAAAACAACATTGAAGCATTGCGAAAGGGGCAGCTTGACGTGGTAAGAAGTCTCATTGGGATCAAGGAAATCCCTTCTGAATTTCCTGGCTTTGAAGTCAACCTGAAGAGTGCTGCCATTTGGGCAATCAGGGACATGCATCTTCATGGCTCAGTCCCGAATGAAGTTGTCTTCAATTTAAAGATTGATGGCCGTCCTTTCTTTGGTAAGTGCATATGCATTCTGTATTTTAACTGCATGTTTTCTGTCTCCCTTGTTATTTGGTCTCTTTTATGACAGGCTGTTTAGTTCTTCCACAGTTAAGAGTTCCCTGCTAATTAGCACTTCTTCCATGAATATGCAAATAATTGTTATACATATGGGAGTGAGTGATGGGTTTTGCAGGGGTTTTATTAGAAGCAGGCAACTGGCAACAAATGCTGCCTACTTTATCAGAATTTACTTCTTACCACCGCCTAAGGGTTACACTAGAAGCCAGCAAGCTGCAAAAATCGCCGCCTACTTTGTCAGAATTTATGTCTTACTGCTGCCTACTTTGGCTGTATTTTCACTCAAATGATTGAAAAAATTCATCAGTTTGCCACGTACGTTAGTCAGCTCCATGAAGACATGTATTTCAAAACTTATTGAAAACCCTGGGTTTGAACGATGACAGAGTTACTTCGATGGTTGAAACCGTAGATAAAAGGTCTTCAAAAATGAGCACCATTGCAAAATGATATTTAGAAGATAATAAACATGATATTGCCTCCATTTTGCTTCAAACATGTGCACTGATATTTGTCCTTTGACATTACCTGTTTATCGAAGAACACAGTCTACCTTTCAGCTTATTCTGGAAAATCTGTTTGGTTCACTTCTCAAAAATATTGTCTGGTGACAAATATCAGTACATATTTTGCACCAAATTGAGGCTATTGTTTTTATGATATTTCTAATACTTTTTAATTCTAGGCAAAAATCAAGTGGCTATTGGTATGGTGGCACTTGATGCCAAACACCAGTCAAGTCAAAGTGCAAAATCAGTCTACCCACTTGCTATTGCCAATTGCAAAGAAAAGAGGTCAGTAAAATGTTTCCTTTATGTAACACTGTACATTTTCTCATACATTTGAGATTTCGGATTTCAACACATTAAGGTTAGGGTTAGTAAATAAATGCAAGGTTTCAAGACAATGTGGTTAGTAAGTGTTTTATTTTCTGTGTATTTTGTTTGTTAGAGAGGATCTTAGAAAGCTTTTTGACAGTCTCAACAAATGGAAGAGTGAGCTTAAACAAAATGGTATTCTGGTAGATGGCAAGCACTACCATGTTAAGTTTAAAGGTACTTTTTGTTCATACAATAGACAGTATTTTATTTGTTTTTAATTGCTTACATTACAACTGCTTAATTAGTATGGAACTGATGACGTATATGCTATGGCACATGTAGTTACATGTTTCTGTCTTCAAGATTACTGGCTGCAATGGTGTGTTCATGAATCTTGTTTGAACTTCAAGATGTTGTTTGGGGGTAGCTGTTTAAGTGAAAATGTCTAAATCTAGCTTGTTTTTCTTGTTATTTTTGTATTATTTACAGTGTTTTGGTAATACAGTGCATCCCTGTGAATACCACCACCAACAGGCCATGGAAATAGTATCATAGTATCATTCAATATCATTTTTCAAGTACTGCATTTGTTTTGTCAGGTCAATATTTAATGGGTGTTTGGTTCAAGTGGCGGTACTAATGGGGTAAAATAATTATTATAAAATGGGTTGGGATTTTAGAATGTGGCCATTGGCTGCATTAGTGCAATAGCTGCAATAACAGGGTTCTAATAAGAAAATCTACCGGTGTTTCACCAGGACCATAAAAACTGACCCCAATAACAAGGTGGCCTCAAGGCAGTACTCTACTGTATGCACATACATTTACACATACAACCTACTTATGAGTGTTTGAATTTCCAATACATATTTTGTAAGAAGCTGATTTTTTTCTGTTTTCTTCAATATTGCTAGTTACTTTGGATTACAAGGGCTTGATCTTGCTTTGGGAGAAGGTTGGAGATGATGATTTTATCCTCGGTGGTCAAGGACTGGCGGTTGAGTTTTGTATTTTCTGTTTAGCAATGAGGGTAGGTTTATAATTCAGTAATTGAAGAAGTAGAATAATTTGCACGCAATGCTGTTTTTCTTAGAAACTGTCCAATAATGTAAAAATATCCAAAAAGAAGAAAAAAGCTGTAAACACTACATGTAGAAACCCCAAAAAAACACCAAACGTTTTTGAGAACTTGAAAATTACTTACATTCAGGTTCTTTCAATTTTAGTTTTTTCAGCTTATTTTATGGAATTCATATATATGTATTTTACACAACAAAATGTCTCTGTCTACAAATGAGAGTTTCAAGGAGGCAAAGAATCACAAAAGCAATATAACATTGCTAACAAGTACCGTTACTAGCTGTTCAGATTACCTTTTCCTTGCATGACTATTTTCAGTTGTAACAACTGTGAATGGATGAGCTGTCTTTTGCAAACGTTCTAACAGTGTTTGCTGTGTTTTTACATTAACCCAGGCTTGTGATTGTGACTTGGGGAGCCATGAGATTTGCCTTGAACACTTCCTTCAAACAAAGGCTAACATTGGCGGGTAAGTTTTAAGAAATTATTTTGTGCATCATGGAAACCAAGTTAACTGGAATTTCCAAATATCACTGCACAGTCCCCATCTCACATCAGTAACATCGTGGATTTACTGTACGTGTTGCTTATATGTTTATAATTGTACATCCTTTTTGACTTTTACTTTTGACTAGTTTCAAAGGAATGAGAGATGATCTCACATGTATTCTTGACGAGGACTTGTCTTCACATTGTCTGTGTGCATTGCATTGCGAGATGCAAAATACTGAGCAAATTCTGAAAAGTGTGGGACTTCTTGCCTATGAAATAAGCTCACTGCCAGAGTGCAATGCAGAACTTGCCAGATATGGCCCTGACAACTTTTATGGGGATCGAATCACTGTAAAGGTCAAATCTGGACAGAAAACAGCTGTTGGGAGAAATAATATCAAGTTTGCCTCTTGTTCAGGTCAGTGATCCCATAAACAATTTTATACATTGCATTATTATTTCCTTGATTGTTAATTTCTTAATCTAGACACCTAGTTCTTGCCTAAAACAGGTTAGTCATCCATGTCTGCAGTAAGATTGATTCATGATACACTGTAAGTCTTTTTCACCCTTTATTTTGATGATCCCTTGACTCAAGCCCTTTAAGGCACAGTGATAGTACTGTAATACTGAACAGTATTTCACAAAAGACAATGCTGATATTTTTTTAATCCTGGATTAAGTATGAACTGGGTTTCAAATAATTAAAGGCTGGGTTATAGTTGCTTAACTTCACTGTCTCTCTCTTTTGGATTGCAGACATGTCCATTTTTCCCTTACACTTCCATAGAAAGGTTTTTCACATGGCCAGTTTGACAGTGAACTGTTCTGGTCGGCTTACTTTCTTTGATAACAATTGCTTATTGTTTGTTTGTTTGTTTGTTTTTTTCAGGAAGCACAGAACGCCAAATCTTAAATGACATTGAGGATATAGTGGATAAATCTCTGCCATCTAAAAAGCTCGAAGCTCACTTTAAAGATGCTGAAGCTGCCAAACTGTGCATCCTCAACAAAATAACTTTTTGCGAGGCACGGCAAAGGGTAATTTGTTTGGTCTTTGTTATGCAACACTTAGCACCAATTCATAAAGGGATAAATTATAATACAAATTATTTATTTGCATTTCTGAGCAAACTGCAACGTACTAAAGTTGGATGTAAGCTCTAATAAATGGTATGTGCATCTTACTGTCAACCTTTGTCATAAATAATCCACACTCTATCTTTGATGGATCAAAGATAGGTTAACACAGCAGCATAATAGGAGCAAAAATCAATTTTTACTGTTGGTACTACACTGTACAAATCGGTAAAGCTTAAAATACTATTTTCTTTTGCTTGGCAGTACTATAGTGAGATGTTGGAGAGTGGGATTTTTGTCAGAGATTTTGGAACAAGACTTAAAGAAATTCAATTGGCTAGATCAGGTCAGTAATTAAAAGAACAGAATGTGTTGCTGAGGCAGAACCTTAATATGACGATGTATTATTTTTGCTGTTAAGGACGGTGCCTACTAATTAATATTTTTGCCCTCGTGTGTGATTATGCAGGAAATGTAGATCTTAACAAGTGTTATTAAAATCCAAAAAGAAAATTGGAGGTAACCACGCATTTTTCAAAGATAATTCATGAACAATATTTGTACAAAGCTTTAAAATATAAAGCAATGTATGGCATTCTTTCTCAAATTGAAACTTGATTAGCTCTGAAAAATGCATGGTTACCCCCAATTTTCTTTTTGGATACCAAGAGTACTTACTAAGATCTACTTTCTCCGGATAGTTTTAAACCGCACAAAAATATCCCTGTATTAGTAAGCATCACCGATAGGAAATCCGAGTATCTCAAGATGCACAGAACGTATGCGCAAAGTTATGATTACTGGTATCGATTTGTTCATCCCCATTCTTTTTAATGTAGATGTTGCACAGGAGATTGAAAGACAAAACAAATTTTGGCGTGAAAAGGGAAAAGAGATTGAAAATGAATTCAAAAAGCTGTACAAACCCCAGCCTGCTCCAAAACTGAAAAAAAAAGGGAAGACAAAGCAGATGTTGAATGAGAGAAATAAAGAGCTCAGTTCCTATGCTGCTGCTCTCACAAAGGAATTAATGATCAAGGTGAGCCTTCAAGACCATCTTTTCATTTCTTTCCTTTGTCTTTTCCATTGTTCTCTTTGTTTACCATTCCCTTTAATCATGAAGAGCAGGATGCATAAAAAGGCTCATTCAATAACAATCACAGTCATAATAATGGTTAAAACTGATAATCGTAAAAAGTATTTAAACAGGTGACTTTTACAGTTATTTAGCTTTTGCCATGCAGCATGAACACAGGTGTGGTTTTTACAGGTGTGCTCTATGTGGAAGGAAATAGCAGAAATCATAAGAGACCGGGAATTTAGTGAAGATGAAGAACATCTCATTGACATATTTGATATACAGGTACATCCATTTTAAATAATTATTGTTAAGTTTGTTTTCGTGTGATTTTTTTTCTGCAGGCAGGTCTAAAAATGAGGCTACTTTAAAAAGCTAGTACAATAATTATTGTTTGTATCAAGTTTGTTTTGTCTTATTAGTCCCTTTGCCATTAGGTACTTGGTAGTTTACGTGTAAGTTTTCCATTTGTCATTGGATTTGTATGTAGGTCCTTGGCATGCAAAAGTTATACATTGCAGGTACATTTGTTCCCTTAATTATGAAATGGTTAGTCACCTGTGTAGTGAACAGAAATTCGCTCTATACCTTATAGTGCAAAGAATGAGGTTTTCTTCTCCTGGAACTGTTTGGCACAAGTCTTGGGACTGGTGATTATGGCCATTTGACAGTGGAACATGTCCCAATGTTATTCAGAATCCATAGAACATTACGAGACCTCTCAAATCAAGGATTTGAATCTGGACATAAACTGCAAAGACAACTGTATTCAAGAGCAACCTCTCATGATGCATCTGGCAAGATTTCCTCATGTAAGTTATAGATGTATGAATAGCCTGTTTTCTTTAGTTTTTTCAAACTCATTTCGTAATGTACTAACTTAAAACAACACCAGTCTGAATTATGTTGCTGTTGTGCAAATGTGGTCTTAAGAAAAACAGTAGAATTTATGATTTTATTTCTTCATAATGATTTCCTCGATAGCTTACTTTTAAAATGAGAAGATATATAACAAACTTGAGAGCATATTTAAGCAAACTTCCAGACAACTGAAAGTGATCTTCACTCATATTTTGACCTTCATCTGTTGTTTAGCAATTTGACAAAACACTATCACAATTGATTCACGTCTTCACAATGAAATAAATGGTTTCATACTATCAGAAGAAAAAAAAAGGTTTGTTTATCACACTGAAAACCAATTACGACTACAGCAAAGGCAAAATTTCGTCAAAGTTAATAAGGGGGTCAGATAAATTATGTTTTAGATCCCTTAGTAAAGTATGTATTTCAATCATCTCTGTTTTATGTGGTGAAAATAAACATTGCTCCTTTATTCTTGTATTTCTTCACTTAACATCATACAACTTGTTTTGTCCTGAGAGTGAAAGATTAACAATTTGATTCTTATTGTTATTTATTTCAGCTGACCAAATTATTTCCCACTGGTACCTTGAGTTGCTTCTGGGTATGAGGCTTTCCTTTAGACAGGCTTGCCGATGCATCATTTCAGGTATCTTTTACTTCTTAGTCAATGTCAATTCCCTTTGAGTTTAATTTTATGTCTCAAACCAGCTGAGGGAATAGCACTGCACACTAATGACTTCACAACTTTTGATCCCCCAGTGTTCCTCAGACAAACAAAGGGCTCTCCGTTACATCAATGTATGACAAAGTGGTGTTGGCAAGCACTTAGGAGCCTTAACAATTTGGCCACAAAGTTATGGCCAGGCTGACTCAGAACTTGAGAGAACGTAAACGTTTGTTGGCGATTTTGAAGAGTTATTTGCTCAGTTTAAATCTAAAGTTTTCTCAAACAGACTGAATGCTTCTTTTCAATTTCGGGCCACTTTTTTCAATATCTAGAATCTGTGCTCCAATTAATGGTGAAGCAGCTGTGTTCCATATCTGCCATTGTTCAATCCTTGCAAAAGGCAAGGTCACAAATACCACTGTTCTGGCCTTTTTTGTTGTTCTTGATGCATTGCCTTCATGGAAAACCTTTGGGCTAACTAAAATTGGGTTCCGAGTCATGTGGGGGTCTCATGCAGCAAATTTATTTTTGGTGATAGTGCACCTCATTGTAATGGTTTAAATTGATTTCAGTTAATTTAAATAACAACAATAAATATTATTTTCTTGTTTTTGCTTCATGTAGGAAAAACTTTCTACTACAGAGGCTGTGGATGGCGACCCAAAAAAATGGGCTGGACAACGGAAGATAAAGCCTGGATAAACAGAATGAACAAACTTTTTGATGATTTATTTGGGCTTGACTTCTGCCAGTTTGACGATACAGAAACTAAGCACCGTATTCTTGTGCCTGGCCAGCTTCCTGTCAGGATGTATGACCATGATGAGTGGGAAAAAAATGCTGGAAAAGTGATGGTGAAGGATGATGGAGAAGATGACGGCACCACCAAAGAAAGTATGAATGCTGAAACTGTCAAAAAAGTCAATGTGGAAGAAGATGCTCAAGAAGAAGATGACAGAAGTGTCAAACAAACTGAGAATGCTGAAATTGTCAATGTGGGAGAAGAGGCTCAAGAAGAAGATGACAGCAGTGTCAAACAAACTGAAAATGCTGAAACTGTCAATGTGGAAGAAATACAAGAAGAAGGTGATAGCACTGCAAAACTAACTGAGAATGCTGAAACTGTAGGAGAAGAAGATAACAGCGCTTCCAAACAAAGTGAAATAAAAGAGAATGCTGAGTCTGAACTAGCCAGATTTTCTGACTTGAAGAACCTAACTCGGGCTGAATTAGCAGCATTGAAGTTTCCTGATGTGGCATTCATTACAGAAAATGAAGTAACAGTATTTCGACCTCAAACTACAGCAGTAGAGATTGGGGACCCCATCCTTGCCAAACAGCGTCCTGGAGAAGCAATCTTGCAGCATGCATGTAAACTGCTCCAAGCTTCAACAATTAACAGTGATTCTGTTGACAGTGAAGATGAAGATGAAGATGAAGTCGTCGTAAATCTTGGAAGAATTGGCTGCTACACAAGAAAGGGAATCCAGGTTTTCCAAACCATGTGCAGGTTGTCAACAGAAGCAGGAAAAGTAAATGAAGAAAGAAAGTGGCTTTCACAGACGACTTCTGTGCCAGGTGTCAGTATGGTAGAAGAATTACTCTTCAACACAAGGCCCCATGATGAGGTTTCAAGATATCGTGACTTTATTCTGGATGTCTCAGATTTTAGAACACTGGCATGTGAGCGCTATGTCAATGGCTTCACAATTGATGTTGTTTCCTTCAAGTTTCTTGAAAGAACAAAACATTCAGGAATATTTATCTTCCCTCCTTCAGTCAATTGTGGGCAAAGCAAGGGGTGGAGTTCTTCAAGCATAAGGTCAATTCCTTCTTTCCCCAGTGCCAAGTAGCAGATGCTATGTGCATTTTAACACCAGTGCATTTTGAAAGACCTCAACACTGGGGACTTCTCTGTTTTGATGTGTGCAGCAGAACTGTTTTCTTTGATGATGGTTTAAAGATTAGCCTTCATAGTGATACCTTGCGCATTGTTCAAAACATGCTGTGTGCGTTCAAGGCTATGTCTGATGGGGCCATTTCAGAGCAACACTGGAACAAGTCTTGTTTAAGACTTCCTTTGCCACGAATTAATATGCCCATGCAGCCGAAAAGTGGAATTGGCGCAGGTAGCTGTGGAGTTGGTGTAATGCTCGCTATAAGGGACATCATTGTATCTGGAAACTGCTGTCCAACATTTAATTGGAGATTTGAGAACATGGCAAGTCTTCGCAAAGAGTTGATGGCACTCATTGTTCAGTGGAGAAATGAGGAGGTAAGTATACTCTGAATTATGAGATGTGTTATCACTGTCCTTCTACCTAGATTCTTGTCTTTTTTCGTGCAATTAACATTTTCCATAATGAACTATCCGTTACGATACACCTCATTAGGTATCGTGACTGGAATACATTATAATATTATGGTAAGGAAGTCAGTAGTTATTAAGTTATAGGCTAACGGCAGTATTCCTTTCATATTTAAGTTATTTTCAGTTCACTCTAGCAGACTTTTAGCATGTGTTTTAATTGTTGCTTTCTTTTTATCTTTTGTCAATGTTACCCACACAAAAAAATCTGTATGAGATGTTATTACAGAATCTCCATGAAGTTGTTCCTAAATTAGTAGACTGATAATTTTCCTGTCTTTGTAAAAATAATATATTAAGTACAAATCATGGACTAAAATTAGTTAATTCTTTCCCTTTTAGTGTTTGATGTGATGTCTTCTACCGGCTAAAAGATATTCCCCAGTATTCAGAAATCAAGACGTGTAATGAAAAAAGAGAAAGACAGGCCCTCCAATCATTATGAGACGAAATATGCCTAAAAGAAGAGATTCCATCGATTGTCAATCCTCCTGGGGAAAAAAAGAAACAAACAAACGGCTCTTTTAAGAGCCACCACTCATCGCAAAAGTCATGATCAACATAGTCACTAACTGTGAACTGGGGGAAATGTTATGTTTGTGGTGGGCCATTTGGTAATGTCATGAGGTTCTTGAACTCCTAAGTGCGATTTTGAAATGCAACAGAAACACTAGGTGGCACGCCCGTGATTCTGTGAGTTGGAATGTTGTGACATTATGAAATGATTGGTTAGCTGCTTTGAACCTGGGGAAATGTTATGTTTGTGGTGAGTCATTTGGTAATGTCATGAGGTTCTTGAACTCCTAAGTGCGATTTTGAAATGCAACAGAAACACTAGGTGGCACGCCCGTGATTCTGTGAGTTGGAATGTTGTGACATTATGAAATGATTGGTTAGCTGCTTTGAACCTGGGGAAATGTTATGTTTGTGGTGAGTCATTTGGTAATGTCATGAGGTTCTTGAACTCCTAAGTGCGATTTTGAAATGCAACAGAAACACTAGGTGGCACGCCCGTGTTTCTGTGAGTTGGAATGTTGTGACATTACGAAACGATTGGTTAGCTGCTTTGAACCTGGGGAAATGTTATGTTTGTGGTGGGCCATTTGGTAATGTCATGAGGTTCTTGAACTCCTAAGTGCGATTTTGAAATGCAACAGAAACACTAGGTGGCACGCCCGTGATTCTGTGAGTTGGAATGTTGTGACATTATGAAATGATTGGTTAGCTGCTTTGAACCTGGGGAAATGTTATGTTTGTGGTGAGTCATTTGGTAATGTCATGAGGTTCTTGAACTCCTAAGTGCGATTTTGAAATGCAACAGAAACACTAGGTGGCACGCCCGTGATTCTGTGAGTTGGAATGTTGTGACATTATGAAATGATTGGTTAGCTGCTTTGAACCTGGGGAAATGTTATGTTTGTGGTGAGTCATTTGGTAATGTCATGAGGTTCTTGAACTCCTAAGTGCGATTTTGAAATGCAACAGAAACACTAGGTGGCACGCCCGTGTTTCTGTGAGTTGGAATGTTGTGACATTACGAAACGATTGGTTAGCTGCTTTGAACCTGGGGAAATGTTATGTTTGTGGTGGGCCATTTGGTAATGTCATGAGGTTCTTGAACTCCTAAGTGCGATTTTGAAATGCAACAGAAACACTAGGTGGCACGCCCGTGATTCTGTGAGTTGGAATGTTGTGACATTATGAAATGATTGGTTAGCTGCTTTGAACCTGGGGAAATGTTATGTTTGTGGTGAGTCATTTGGTAATGTCATGAGGTTCTTGAACTCCTAAGTGCGATTTTGAAATGCAACAGAAACACTAGGTGGCACGCCCGTGATTCTGTGAGTTGGAATGTTGTGACATTATGAAATGATTGGTTAGCTGCTTTGAACCTGGGGAAATGTTATGTTTGTGGTGAGTCATTTGGTAATGTCATGAGGTTCTTAAACTCCTAAGTGCGATTTTGAAATGCAACAGAAACACTAGGTGGCACGCCCGTGATTCTGTGAGTTGGAATGTTGTGACATTATGAAATGATTGGTTAGCTGCTTTGAACCTGGGGAAATGTTATGTTTGTGGTGAGTCATTTGGTAATGTCATGAGGTTCTTAAACTCCTAAGTGCGATTTTGAAATGCAACAGAAACACTAGGTGGCACGCCCGTGATTCTGTGAGTTGGAATGTTGTGATATTACAAAATGATTTCAATCATTCAGGAACAAAAGGTGTTTCAGTGTTCCCTTAATTAGAATTATTTCAATCTTCTTTGTTATTATTATTATTATTATTTTACATTTCAGGTTAAGATTCCATTGTGGCCAAGGCCTTATTGCCAATTTATATACCACCTGATATACAACTGCAGATTGTAAGTAGTTGTTCACCTCCAATTTGTGATAGCACCTTCTGGTAAGTACAAATGCTACAATGATAATCAGTGGTGTAGAATGGTGTTTTAAAAATGTTGAGTCTTGGCAAATTTTAGGGCTCGCAAAATCAAGGCTTTGCAAATTGGAGTCTTGGAATCTTAAGCTTGCAAAACTAAGGGTTAGGGTTAGAGTTAACCCTAAGTTCAAACAAATACAGAAACTTAAATATTTTATCAATCAATAATGAAGAACTTAAAAATGCTCTTTGTATATAAGTTCACTCAGGGTTCTACAGGTCATGGATAACCTTGAAAGTCATGAAATTTATTATTTCAATTTCTAGGCCTAGAAAGTTATGGAGTTTAAGTGAAGGTCATGGAACATCATGGAAAGCAATGTGCTTTTGGCTAAATAAAAAGGCAAAAAGAAGAAAAATTGAATCAACTAAACACAAGAAACAGGCCCTAACTTCATTAGAAATATACAGAAGCACACATATTATGCATTATATTGCAGAAAAATACATGAAATGATGGAATACTAGTAAAGGTCATAGAAAGTCATGACAATTTAAAAGATTTAACGAGTAAAAACCCTGTCACTGAATTTCATAACATTTATTTGGTGCAATATACATTAGGATTTACACAAAATACAATATAATATGAGACCACTTAATTTTTGACAGGGTTTGTAACAAAATCACTTTCATGAAGCCCACAAAACTCGGGCGAAAATTCTTTGCAAAAATAAATGAACAATTTCAATGTTGATTTACTTCTGTTTTGGTTCTGCAACTTGGTCAAAAAAGAAGTAGTACTTTGCTAAAAGCCTTAGTATTGTCCATATACGGAAAAGAAAGTTACATGTTAGCTCAAAGATATCAGGTTTTTGTTTTCTTTCCTGGCAAGAATAACATCTCACTCATCTGAGGCATACTGTTAAAAGATTTGAAAAATCAAAATTCACATTTCTCAAGGAAAAATCTTATTACAAGCTGTCCATGGTCTGACATTTTATATAAGGCAGGCCACCATATCAATTCAACCTCCCTTGTGGCTCTACCCTTCCCTTGTCCAACTATCAGAGAGGTCTTTGATGACGGACGTTTCCTTTTGACTCCATGCTCATTTACTCTCTTCTTCGCACGAGCAATTTCCTCTTCAGCGGAAAGGGGGGCATTCGCTGTACCTTCATCTGCACGGTTGTTCCCACAAAACAGCATGGACTGGTCGAATGACACCTCCCCTTCATCCAGGGCTTCCAGGAAGTTATCAACATCGAACAGTTTGTACGAAATTTTTTCAGTGAGACTCTGGTAGCTCGGCTGGGACTTGTGGCAAACCAGTCTCACGCTATTCACTTGTGCTTTCATTGAGCCAATGAAGTATTCAAAGTACTTTTTCGGTACTTGGTGGCTGTCAATTTTCACCCATCTCCCTGAAAAGAAAAAATATATATATACATATATGTTCACAATCCTTGGCAGTTATTTAGCAATATTAAATAACACGTCAGAAAGCAATCTCTGCAAATTTTTAATGGAGGGCATCTTAATTTGAAACCCTTCAGGGCCATTTGGTATTTACACAGCTGCATCGACAGGACAAATTAGTGTTGTAACTGCAATTATTAAAGTTTCAGTTTGGTAATGGAGACTACCTAAAAATTTAGACCCTTCCAAGGCCTTTGTTTGACTTGTCACGCAACGCTTGTGTATGTTGCATGACAAACACAAACGTAACATTTTTATGAGATTAGTTTTATTTTCCATTTGACTTCTCTATCACGTAAGGCAATGTATAATTACTCCCAGACAAAGAAAAGGAATACATGATTGAACATTTTATTTACAGGTCTTCTCCATTGAAATGCTGGATCCGCAAGTAATTAATGTTCCGTTCTCCCCCCGCCCGCAATAAAAAACCCACTCCCCCTTTAAGAGGCTTGTAACTTCTGGTGTGATTTGACCTAATTTGAAAAAACATCATTGAGTTTACCTGGCAGTCGGGGATGAAATGTGGAACTCATTCTTTCAATAATTCCATCCAGCCACATCCGGTATCCCTGCTTGCTTTCTTGGTCGAGGTCTTCCAGTGGAATAGGGAGAGATGCTGGTGCTCCTTCCAGATCGAAGAGTTCCGGTTTAAGTGTGTCCTCACTTATGTCTTCATGCCTCTCTCGAACATGCTTCTTAAGAGAATAGAAAGTTTTAAAAACCTTTCTACATCCAGGGCATTTCGTTGTGTAACTCGACATGTCGCTACTCGGGTGAGATACGTAACAGTGATTGTGTAACTGCGTTTATTCCAGTTATGCTCTGTGGTTTGCTCATCTTATTGCTGATTGGTTACGTCTTCTAATACAATAGTAATTCTTTATATTTGGGCACTTGCGGTTGAAAAGCCAAGAGAAAAACCAGGAGTGTTTGCGAACTCCAATATATGACTATTGCCAGAAAGAAGAAAGTCGGGTATCAAGAACGAAGTTAGAAAACTCTACAGTTTGAAGTTAAAATAAATGGAAGGGCTTTGTTTTGTCTTGAGATAGAAAGGCAAGCCGAAATCACGTAGTCCTCCACCTTTGCGCAAGATTTAACAATTTCTGTTGTCGAGTTGGTTTCACTTCCGTTTTCGGCCCGTCACCAGGCACAACATCAACAAAGCAAGCTTAGCCCGTCCCCCAAGGCTACTGAATCGAAGTAAATCCTCGAGCAATAGGAGAGGTAGGAATAAAAAGGCTTCCCCCCCAAAAAAAGGAAAACAAAAAAACACGAATTGCAAAGGCGTTTTTTGAAAAATTTACTGTAACACCAAACAACTCATCCCCCACGAGCTAGTTGATCTCACCCCACCCTATCTGCCGAAGACTGCTCCGGTTACAAAACCGTGAAATCATGTCCGACGTTGGTGAATTGAAAGAGGGTAGATATCGATCTCGTCCACATTCCAAGGAGGAAAAAAAAAAGCAGAAGCGAGATTGGGAAAAAAGGCGAAAGGAAGAGAAGAGAAGAAAGAAGCGAGAGAAGAAACGGGCGAAAAATCAAGCGCCTTGTGTCAACAGGGCTCCTGAGGAAGATGCTAACCGTTTTGAAATCCATGCGAAAGAGTCTAATTATGAGGATGAAAAACCAGTGGCCAGCAAAAGGAAACAGCAACTGAATATCCCCGATGAAAGTTGTCGTCAGCGTATTGAGGACGAAGTCAGTTGCAGTAAAAGGAAGAAGCGGGAGGTGGAAACCATCAACGAAGGTGAACGTGGAAGGCCGGATATTTCCATTTCTAAAAGAGAAGTTGTCGGTGAAAAGCAGGCTCTGGGCGCTGGTACTCTTTCCAGGGGGAAGAAATTGCTTTCACTGGCGAAGCTAAAAAAAAGATCAGAGGTTTCCTCACAAAGTCATCTCCGTGTCTTCTGCAAGTCATCGATTAGGATTGGCAAGACTTTGGAGGATCGAAGAAAGCCGGAGGCGGTGCAAGAACTCGATGTGTCATTGTTGGTCAAAGTAAAAGAAAGTCCCATCGGTTCCGGAACAGTTGGTGACGTCTTTCTTGCCCGATACCGCGGCATGAAGGCAGTAATCAAGGAAATCAAAATGCGTGGCGCTTCAAATTCAAGTGAAAGTCAAAGATGCAAGCAAGAGGTGCTGCACGAAGGAAAAATGCTGCGCATGCTAGGAGAGCACCCGAACCTGCCGTTTCTTTTTGGTGTTGTAACACAGAGAGCTCCTTGCGCCCTTGTAATGCAGTTCCATGGGACAGGGGAAGAGAGTATTACCCTCCACAAAGTGGTAAAGGAAAGAATTTTTAATAAGCAGTTAACGGCTGAAGTGTTTACTGAAATTGCTCAAGCTCTTAGACATATTCACGCCAGGGAAATTGTGCACAATGATTTAAAGGCGAACAATGTTATTATTCAGCAAGAAGGTGAACATTATCGTCCCATAATTATCGACTTCGGAAAGAGTGAGGAGATCGTGAAATTGAAAGCGTACAAGATAAGTGCAGATTACCTGGCACCAGAAGTAATGGAAGGAAAAAAGCAAAGCCCAGCGAGCGATATTTTCTCATTCGGAAAGATGTTACAATTGTCTGTTTCCGGAAGAAGCTTTTTTCGTCTATTCACTGAAATAATTGTCATCGCGACTTCCCACCGTGCCGAGGACAGGCCCTCCGCAAATGACATTGTTTCAACTCTTAGAAATATTGTTCCGATCTCGGAAAAATAGTAGGATAACAACTGAACATTCGTCTTTTTGTTTTGGACTGCGGGATTGGCGTGAAGCTTTACTCCTATGACACTTAAATTCGAGCTGTAATGATTGCGGAGCCGCCTGAACCTCATTTAAAAATTCCTAAGTACAATGTAATTAATTTGCCGGATATTTTGCATAAGATACTGGTTATCACAATTCTTCAGACAAACTTTTCGAAGCTAAAGTTGCTTTTGTTCCCCATCTCCCTCAAAGTAAAAAAAAAAAAAAGATTTGCCTGTAACTTTGTCGCTAAACAGAATTTAATGAAGTAATTCAAACTAATTCATAGCATGACTTCACTTCGTGCCTCGATCAGGCCGTCCGCACACGCAAGTTGTTTATGCGCTGAACAAAATTATTTAGGTAGTGTAAAATTAAGCGAACGTTGCCGGGCTTTTCAATGCATGACGTTTACCGCGCGCGACTTCCGAATAAAACGCTTAACTGTTGTTGATGTGTGTTCTAGCTCAAAATAAAATGCATGCTGCGAGTGTTGAAAAAGGCAACCAGAGGACAAATTCCCTTGCGGCAGATTAGTTAATTAAATGTCACACGTTTGTGTAATTTGGAGATATAATTAAATATGGCGTCTGTAGCAACGATGGCTTCCAACAGTGAACCAAAAAGTATCCTATGCGGGTCCTCATGAACATCAGCCACATCATCCCTTGTTGGCCAATTGAATATTTCACCTGCATCAGCACCAAGCCTAACCCTGTGCAGAAATTTGAACTGTGCAAACTGACCCTGAATTTGAATAACCCTGCCAAAGTAGTAACAGCTAACATGGTCAACTGCATAATAATCATCTACTTTCAAGGTATTAGGAGGGATTGGTAATAATGAATTTCTGTGCAGTTCAAGGATCATGTAGAATCTTACATCAGAGATGCTCTGACTGTTGGGAAAAATCATAGGGCTTGTGCTAACAAGACTTCTAGCATACATGCATGCAAAAACACCACAGTCAAAGTCATTTCTTTGGCTCGGGATTTATCCGGGCTTGTTAGCAAAAAATGACCACTCTTCGATTTTCAGGTTACCATCAACCTCTTTCAGTAACTTGACAATTTTATCGATGGCTTTGTAGACTGTTGGTTTTATAAAGCTTCCCGGCACGCTGTCAAAGACCATCACACGCTGCAGTGGAGGCTGAACCACTAAAAGGAACCAGTGGCGGCTGCTATCAATGTTGCATTTTTACTTTGTGGCTTTTCATATGCAGTTCATATGCAATAAACTTTGAGTGGAAAACTGCTGTTTTATATGAAAACATCATTGGTCAATTAGGTAGAGTTGCATTTAAAGCAACTGGACAGTTGAGTTACTTTATAACTTTTTAGTCAGTGGATGAAATGTGTGACCATTTAAATGAACTGTGCTGAGGAATTTTATTATTTGGTGCCTTCTTTTTATAATTTTTCAAGTGGCAATGTTTCAAATTTTTCATCTTGGCATTTGCATGATGAAAGAAATATAATTACATGTATTAGCTACAGGTAGTTTCACCAGTTTTGTTGTACTGACTGTCATTTTAATTTAAACACGATTTACCTTATAGATTGCTGAAACACAACCTGGTTGCTGAACTTATGATAGAAAAATGATATCTCTTGTTAATGTAAACATCATAATTTTCAGTGAAATCATTATCAAAAGAGAATTTGCCTCCACAGAATTCCCCTCCACAACAAAATTTCTCCTCCACAACAAAATTTAATGAATCTCTCTTGGCTATAGTTTAAAATAAATTTTCTTTTCGAACATAATACAACTAACCCTTGACCTAAGAATTAGAAGATTTGAAAACATGAAGTTGACTTTGTCATTTACAAGCGCACCAACAAAACTTTTAGGCTTCAAAACGTTGCGGAAGGGAAAAGAGCATCCAGAAGGCTGTCTGTAGGTGCCATACTGATAGAAATGTAGAGTTTGGCCAGTGTCTAAGTTACTTAGTCTGGAGTAGTTTGTGTCCCAGACCAGTTAACTAAAATTGCTGTTTTCTTTTTTATATTCTACTAACATAAAACTTTCCCCTCCGCAACAGCTGTTATCATTAGTTTACATAATTATGATAATTTATGCATAAACAACAATTCATATCCAACAATTCTAGTTGTTTTCAAAAGCCTTATTTAACATGTTATCCATTTATCAGAAAATTGAGCAATTTAAGCAAATTTCATTTTAATAATTTCTCATCCAAATAACTGTGGAATGACCCTACACCGTTGTGCGAAACCCATATTACTTACCTCGTTCTTGTCAGGCTACGCTGCAAAAATCTTGTTGTACCAAGGATTGCACGTCATAATTGAAAATTTCTAGATGTTCTACACTTGATTTGAGCATTGTTTGCTTTAAATGTATTTGAACCGGTTGTCTGATCTCGCCTCAAACTTGCAGGGTAGTGCATTTCTCAACTTTAAACATCGCCCTTTCAGCAAGAGATCTGCTTCCATTTGGTAAGTACTGGATTACTGATCATACTGTTATTTTGAACATCACCTCTGGTGCTTTCACTTTGCATAGTAAAATGCTTTTGAAATCATGAACTTTTCCAATCATCCGCGATTCCTTTGTGGCAGATATAATTGGTTAACGAATTCTTTATGGCAGCACTGTTTATCCGCTTTGTTGTAAGTTCATTGTATAGTGTACCAGACGTATGTCACTACAATACAGAACGTTAAAGTGCAATCTTTTCAGTGCTACCTAAATAAATGTGGTTTTGTTTTGAAGCAGTTGCGTAATTTTAGTTTGAAAATACAACACCTCAATTTGTTTACATAATTGACATTCGAAACCACTTGCGTTCGAGCTTCCTTCACGTGCGAGCGTTCTTCAGCCTGACGGTTGTACTTTTCATATTTGGACGCGAACATTCTTTGCCTTGTACATTATTTTTGGAAAGTTCACATCATTTCCAAGAATTTTTATTGCTCAAAAAAGTGAAGGTGATGCCAAAAAACTTAAGTTAGACTGCTGGCGTGTGGAAAGAGCAAAGCTGTTGAAATGTCCTGTTAGATGGTGTTGGAAGATGTACCACTGTAGCAAAAATATGTTCGTTCTGAATTTTCTTGTACCGGAAACAGTCATATATTATTTGTTAACGTCTTTGCTTTGCTCATTAATCCTGGAGTTGTGTCTGGTTTACATTGGCTCCTCAGCATTTCACCTAAACGAGTTAGCAGCTTATCTACCACGATGAAATACTCCGCGCCAAGTTTTGTGCAAATATTAGAGTCCTGCCTTCTCTGCCATTATTTTGAAATTTCCTGCAGACAAACCCTTAAAATTGTACTAAAGCTTATAGGTCTAATCTCCAGTTGTTCACATTCCTGTTTACAATGTATATCTGTCATAAAAGGCAGACTTGTTTTGCTTAATTGAACCACAAAACAGGTTGATTTCCTCCTCCTAATAATTCACTTATCCATGATTTTTGTTTTCCATCACATGGGCCACTTTTATAAGATGAATACTCTTCACTGTCTAGATGATGGATAAATTCTAAGACAAAAGCAATGGTTTCTGGTGGAAGTTTATGACTATATTGGCATCTTATTTTCTGAAGTGCTGCTCCTGGACCATACATCTTACTATAAAGTCTAGCTTTTGTTAATTTGTAGTCTGTGCATGATACTTCTTCTCCTCGACTGTTAGTAAACCTGAACATTTGCTTAATTTCCTTATTTGTGTATTGCTGTGCCACACAGTTCAACAGTTCAACCCATTTGGGACTTCCAGGTCTCTCTCTGGAGTAGCTGAGAGCTAAGCCCTCCATGATGTTAGCATTTGCATTCACTTTTTCCTGAATGGAATTTGAAAGAAGTGAAGACAATGGCTTGCTCCTTTTACTTTTTACTTCTAGTAAGAAACACCTCTTAGAGAGTGAGGTTCGCATGTTTACAATCATGTTTCCAAAACATTGCTAAAGCCAGTATGCGTGCAAAGTACTGATAGGGGTGAAAAATATTGTGATCTTATTTTTTTATTATCAAAGGTAAAGGAAAAATGTCCTGACGTTGAATTAGTCAGTAATAATTACTGACTCTGATCTGATTATTAGAATGCAAAAAGAGAACTCTTTATAGCCTGGATTAGTTTTCTATTTTAGGGAATAATGCATACAGTACAAACTCACATATAAGAACCTAGTACAGGCTGAAATTTGGCATTTTAAAAATACCCAAAAATGTAAGAACCTGCAGAGCCTGGCAAAGAAAAAGAGGTACTTTTACAAAAAAATCACCCTCGAGAAAACTCCTGTTATAGACCTAATGGGCTAACTCAATGTTGTACCCAATTCAAACCCTTTGGGAATAAAACATTTTGTTTCAGGTATTTCCATATCATTTAAACATGAATGGTACATTATACTGCAAATACAATACACAAAGAATCTTAATCTCGGGAGATTTGAATTGGGTACAACATTGAGTTA
Organism: Montipora capricornis; assembly: GCF_036669925.1. NCBI lineage: Eukaryota > Metazoa > Cnidaria > Anthozoa > Scleractinia > Acroporidae > Montipora > Montipora capricornis. Next base: position 8,632,724 of record NC_090894.1, read on the forward strand.
GCCGATTAGGTCTATTGTGTATATGTTTTCTTTGATTGGCATTTTATTGGATTTTCTCTAGAAATATGTTTTCCATAAAGCTTCAGTGCAATACTGTCTACATATCTTATGAATAAAATATAGAAATTTATTGTTGTTCCTCTGAGAAATAAGAACCTATTAAGAAACTACATGTAATCAGTCTGAATTATGAAAAAATAGCCTAAAATATTAGAACCTGCTCAGCCTGACCTCGAAAATTCTAGGTTCTTATGTGTGGGTCTTTACTGTATTTTGTAGGGTTGCCAGTAGTAACTTTTACCCTGTTATACAAGCATGACAGTATGCCATGTTTTCAGTTTCGCGGGCTTGGGAGATCCTTGAATTGTGTTCATCTTTTCATTACCAATCCAAATATACTGAAAAACCAACTAGTAAGGTAGAATATGTATGGTAGAATTTTACCATGTGAGTTAAAAGAAGGAAAGTTTACCCCATCAAATTGGCCTTCAAGAATTTCCTGGCAGATCTGTTCATTTGAGGCACCCATGTTTTCAACTTCTGTTTTAAGTTCAGCCACTTTTTGCCTTGCGCAGTTTTAAAGTTTGTTTCAAATCCTCCGCTGAGTTCGCTTTGACGTCAGTTCATATGACACTGGGGCACAACCAACTTGATTTTGAATAGAATTGTTTGCAGACAGGGGCTGTGGAACACTTTTGTTTACACTGGGTGACAGCCTGTGCAACCTTACATAACATGCACCACAGCACCTTAAACTGCTTATGAGGGCCACACAGCCAAACTTTTTTTCCAAAAAAGTTTTCTTAGCTTCAGGGAACAAATCATCTACTGACTTTGGGAGATATGTCCAGGTTTGACCCTAATTGGATGCACGCGGATTTCAATAAGCGTCACAAAGTGTCCCCTTGCTCTTCTCGCCAACTTCAACATCACTTCCAGGTGATCTGGTGACGTAATTTGGAGGACTGGGAAGAAAAATTTTAACGCCGTATCCCACAACCGCGCGCGGCCTTAGGTGTTGCTTCCAAACTCCCTGCAGTATTTCCATCGCCAAAACTCTACAGATCATTCCGTGTCTACCACATTTCCTGTTACTGAATGAACACTCAAGAAGAACCGACGAGATCTAACCTCGCTTCTGCCATGTTGAATCAAAAATAAGGCCGCGCGCGGTTGTGGGATACGGCGTTAAAATTTTTCTCCCCAGTCCTCCGAATTACGTCACCAGATCACCTGGTTGTGTCTCAGAATACAGACAATTTTATGTCACCAAGTGTCCCCCAAATGCTACTCTTTAAGTGAAGATTGGCTGCTGCATTTACCCAAAGCTAAAAATAATGCTGACCTTTACCCTTACCTTATTGTTGAAAATAGGTAGCAAATGCTTAGACTTAAAGGGACACTTTGTGTTGGATGTCAAAATTGGGCGTGTATCTAATTAGGGTCAAACCTGGACATACCGTAAGTGGACTTTGGTAGTGACTTTAAATGATTTAGCTTGTACAGGGGAGTTGTGCATTTGGACGCTGAACATCAGAGGCGGATAGTGGTATTCCTACAGGCTTGATATTTTTCCTTTAACATCATTTATGGGACGAGATTCTTCCTTGTAGGTTTTTTACATATACTATAAGTAAGTACTGATGAAGACATTGTTTACAATCTCTGAGGCTCAGCTGGGACTAGTTCCTTTCTTTTTTTTTTTTTTTTCAATTCTTCACAAAGATCAAACCTTCAATAACTCTTTTTTTTT
>NC_090894.1:8644476-8649476 GCF_036669925.1 Montipora capricornis
ACTTCCATGTGTTCTCGGATAAGCAATTCTCGGTTTTCACATGACGTCACGACCGCCATGTTGGTGCCCTAAACAAAGAAAAGGCGGCCATGTTGGTGCCCCGATCAAATCCTCCGGGAATTTAACTCTATTATTATGCAAATGCTTCCTTTTGTTTTCGTTGAAAAACATGGCTGATGATCACGTGAGTGAAAACCAGCAATAGGGAGTTTAAGCACGCGCGTTTTTTGAGACGCGGAGGGCAACCGGAAGTGATCTGTGGATTGCCGTCCGCGTCTTAAAAACGCGCGTGTTTAAGCTCCTCCGCGAGCCTTGTTATGTGGGTCATTAAAGAACACAACCTCGTTCCCACGGTCCTCTCTCTTCCTTCCTGGGAACGAGGTTGTAAAGAACAGACGCACTAATCTCTCATAGAACGCCAGGGTTAGCCCAGTGTTTTGGTCTGGCTGTCCTCTCCACCATATGTGGACTGCTTGAAAGTGTTTCTTAAAAAAGCTTGAAACGGCCATAAGTAAAAGGGAAATTAGCCGAGTCACGGATATATGGACACAAACTATAGCGCGCTCCGTCCATCATTGGTAAAGTAAAAACCAACATTGAATTGGTCGCCCGTGTTTTCATCCTTTAGAGGCGAAGCTTGTGTTATGACGGCCTTAAGTGACTAACAATGATTGCCTACTGTCAATCTGTTTTTTTTCGACCCTGCTTCCTACTTTAGAACTTCAAGTGTGCGGGGAGCTAACCAAGAAAAACAACCGACTTACTTTATCAAGGAGAAAGTCTTCTCTCCAGTTTTCATGTAGCGTTCCTACAAGATTAAGTCCAGTCAATAATTTGGCTTATCTTGGAAATGTGGCCCGGGTCATCAACTATGAAAGCCCCTGATCTGGACATCAGGCCGTTGTTGTTCACTGACATAAAGCCACGATTAAATACCAACCGCAAGGTTTGAATTGTGCCCTGCAAAGAAGCTTGAAGGGAACCTCGTTTCCAATGACTTCAAATCACCGGAAATAACATTAAAGTCAAATTTGTTCAAACTAAATTTGAAAGAAAGCGTATGTAGCCGAAATAAATAAGTTTTAGGATCGCCTATTTTTGTTTTTAAATTTCCCGGGCGCCTCCATCTTGAATAATGGCTTGCACCCACGTGACACGGCGGCCATGTTGGATGGCAATACAATACAATTTATTTTCGCAGAATTTGCATAATAATCAAGTTTAGTTCCCAGAGGAGACACAGGTTATTGTTCTTGCCATCCAACATGGCCGTCGTGACGTCAGATGAAAACCATCAATTGTCATTCTAAAAAAGCTAGTCGAATAAGAGAATGGGCCATTTCCGAGTTGCTGTTTGCCTCGGTTTCGAAGTGAGTCTTGGTGCTCAACTATTGTAAGGGAAATGAGTTTGATTTGCATAAGAATTGTTGGTTTTCACTCACGTGATCAACAGGCATGTTTTTCAACGAAAACAAAAGGAAGCGTTTGCATAATAATAGAGTTCAATTCCCGGAGGATTTGGTCGGGGCACCAACATGGCCGCCTTTTCTTTGTTTAGGGGCACCAACATGGCGGTCGTGACGTCATGTGAAAACCGAGAATACGCAACTCGTTTCCATTTGAATGGTTGTGCACCAGGACTCGCTTTGCAACTGAGGCAAACAGCAACTCGGAAATGGGCTATTTTCATGCTTTTTTGACAAGCAACAGCCTGCTGTTTCCCGTTTCACGCAAAACGATGCCAAATCCCTCCACTAATTTCGTCAATTGCTGGAACCAACCAGACTGCTAGGTTATCGGAACTCTGGTGGCTCGAGCACCAACAAAAAAATAATCTTATTATCGGCAGTTCTTTTACCAAGTCATAAAACAAGAGGATTGAGAATTGAATTGAAAACAAGACGACGAATTACCCCTAAAATCCAATAGCTGTTTATCCAGCAAGTGTTTTGTTCCAGTGTTTGCAATCATTGTCTTTTGTGTGATTTCAATCTCCTCTTCTAGTTGCTTAATGGCCTGAGAAAAAACAATCGACAAAAAATTATGTTGCTTCCACAGCGTTTTTAACACAGAAACGGGTTAACAGGAACGCTCCTCTTTAATAACAAGTGTGGATCATCAGTCCATCTACCGTCGACGCACATCCAATGACCTGATCAGCTATTTTTACACAAAGGAATGAATAATAATTCGCAACGTTTATCAGGAGGTTACAAGTGGGGTAAGCGAGATCATCTCTATCCGATCATGTCAATCCAGCTGATATCATATTTTTTAGTCCTTTTCGAGGCTACACTGACTCTCACGAACTTTTTCTTGATCAAAAAAGAATGATAACCACTGAAATGCTCACCTACCTGTTTGAACCTTGTCCCAACATGAAAAAGAAAACGAGAATGTTAAATTATGCTCTTACACGGTTGCCGTGATATTCAGCCCTCCACATAGCTTTATGACTGAGATAAACACAAGCACAACTTTTTGGTCGCCCGTTCTCAACGATTTGATAGCAAAAGTAAACCTTGTGTTGCTACAGAGGAATGATCATTGCGTGGAAAACCGGTGTTAATAGAGGTAGGCGCAAGTGAAAGTCTGGGGTAAATGACAGCACTAACTTCGTCAGCAGTTTCCTCACTTATCTATCCACCATAGAGAAAGTCGTCCAAATCGTCATAAAATAGAAGCAACGATGAACCATAATTCACAAACGGAGTTTTACTGGCAGCGGCTACCTCTCATAGAATTAATCATTTAAAATGCTCCTTTGGAGAAAATACCGCAATTAAACACATGATGTCCAAGTTCAAACTTAAACGGGTTAGAAGAAGTCTTACCTCCGGTTTTCCTTGAGCACCGCACCAAGCCTCTGACCGGAAGAAAAGATCGACATTTCAATCTTTTTAACCTCCTCCGATTGGCTCTTTAGCTGCCCCAAAGCCTCAACTCGCCTTTCACGCAACTTCCGGTGCAACCGGGTCTAACCAAAGGTAAATAAACAACCCTAAGAAAGATTTCTAAGCTGACTTTAGCCCTTCGTCAGGGCGAACTACACCAAAATTTCGCTTCTCGAACTAGTTGAGCTTGCGCTCGACCCTTCTAACCTTTAGCCTTTAATTAAGGGATAGTTACAGTGCAGCAAGTTATAACGCAGCAAACTTGAATGTGATCACTTTTTCCACAGCCTGTTAATGTGAACTGTAACAACTAGAAATAACTGTTTTTTTCAACCTGTGGCTCGGCTAACTTTTCCACGTCCCTCTGGGCACGCTGGACAGATGTCTCCAAACTTGCCTTCTTATTTTTCAGATCTGCAAGATGAACAGTATCTTTCCTTCAGCGCACACAAGTTATTTTGGTTGGATGACAAGATTATTGTTTCCTTATTGGTTTCAAAATCGACGCCTACAAAAACATGCAAAACAATGATTACAAATAGGCACGCATTGCGTACGTGTGGTAGTGCAGTAACACAGCGCTTTATTCCATATTGTCAACTGAGCTGCGTTTTGTCTTCCAGGAGATTCAAGTTGTCTTTGCCTCATATGTAGCTCTAATAGTGCAAGAAATTGTTTTGGTACCGTGTATCATTATAAACCCAGAAAGACTGAAGAACATAAAAGGGAATCGAGAAACATTGGCTTCGAGGCTGACATATTGATCATTTTTAAGTTCCCTCACAACATCTTTTCCACTACAAGTTTAAGCGTGCACTCTGAGCGTCTGACAGCATCTTCATACAAACGTTCCTTGAAGTTAATCTCTAACCGGCGGGGTTAGTATCTGGATGGGTGACCTCAAAGATATTCCACGTAACAGAAACATAGGACCGAAAATTCTATTTAAACGCTCAAAAAAGGCAAGGTACAGATTTGTTAGCCTGCTTCGTGCAAAACAAATATTGATGAAAGAGTAAATAAATATTGATACACAGTTTTGGGGAAGAACAAAAGGAACTTTTCAGGACGGTCTATCGAGAATAAATATTTTGACATCAGCAACAAAATTTGCGACATGAAAACAACAAATTTTGAGCCGCGAACACAAAAAGGTACCATCAGCGAAAAACATTTTGGGAGATTTTTGCTACGTTCAATTTTTCTATTGTACTTTTGGCTGCACAAGTAAGTCGCAAAATCGAAAGTGACATCGAATTCAGCGGGCGCCGTGATCAAGTTACCTTGCGTGTTTACTCGCGAAACAAGCGATACCTCCGTGTCAAAATGATGGCAAGATACCGGCTTTTTGTTTTTGTTAGTTTGTTTTTTTTTCTTTCAAGTGTTATAAAGTTTGACAAGAAATGTGCGAATTCAAAACAAAGATCACAATCGGCCAACTACTAAGGTTGACCATTGTTTCTGCGAAGTCAAAAATTTACTCTCTTAGACGAGGTTATTTATCACCAGGTAATTCCATCGTTTTGGAAATAGCAGCTGCCTTGTTACTCATCAGCGTCACAGATTTTTGCCGATTTTGGGGCTTATTTTGTTGAAACTCAAGCACGCTTCCACCAGACCTGGTTATTTTCGTGTCTTATGCACGCGCTGCGGGCCAATTGGCACTACGCTCTTACACTCTTACAACCCGGTTACCTACTGTGCAGTGGTGCACTGCCACAAAAACGAACCACGGGCAAACCGAATTTCAACCAGCGAGTTAGTCTGCAAGGGGAGCGTTTTTCAGTTCTGGTTTTTTCTTGGACATAAAAGGAGGACAGCTGTGCAAGCACTTTTTTGACACCCCATACAATTGTCTTGAAATGGGCCCTTTACAGGATTGTGATCACATGGTACAAAAACTGCCACACTGGAACGCAAATTGCCTACTGGGACATCTAAAACAAAGAAAATTTAGATTAACTAGCTTTGTTTTAGATGTCCCAGTACGCAATTTGCGTTCCAGTATGGCGGTTTTTGTATCATGTGGTCACTATCCTGCAAAGAGCCCATTGCGGCTAAGACTTTCATCGTGAGCCACGGTCTTTAGAGTTGACCGAGTCCCTA
>NC_090894.1:8654476-8689476 GCF_036669925.1 Montipora capricornis
CGGGTATAACTTACCTTACCGTTACAACAATTTCGATACCATACAACCACCGGAGATCATGCATTTCTGGACATCTATAAGGCGTGAACTCATACCCGTTTGCCTAAAACTGGTTTGAGATTTGGCACCGTTATCTTGTAAACGAATAAAGAGCGATACTTAAAGTAGAACCGGGGATGACCTCGCACAAGAATGAATCCTATACTGGTACCATTCTTCATCGGATCGATATTAAACAGAGCTCTAAACCGCTTACCATTTAAAAAATTTAAAAAAAGAATAGGTTAGAGATGTCAGACATTCCACGTTCCCCGTGGAACGGTCCATTCCAGTTGCTGGAACCGAACCCAAGTTACCGCTCGTTCGCATGATTTTTGAGCCAATCGGAGAGTCACGTGAGCCTATTGTGACCATGAGCCAATGGAAACAGCAGTTTAGTCAAATGGAACCCGACCTTTGGGTCCGACCGGTTGAAACCGAAACGCAGTGGACCTGGAAAATGATAAGCAAATTGGGCGCTTTCCATTCAACCAAAAGTTTCGAAGAAACCGGGTAGTAGGAATTGAATGGGGCGGAAATATTTCGGAAAACCGAAAAAACTCGTCCCATTGGTTCGTTCTTCCTTGGGCTCAATTGCTGTTTCATTTACGTTAAAAACATTTTTAGGGCAACACTCGTTGATGTCGTTGAGCTGCCAATAGAAAAATGCTGTTCCATTTGCCACATGAAATCGTCAAAATTTTTAACTCGAACTTCTGTTAGAATGGAAAGCGCCCACTGTAAAACACTTGCACCCAGAAGATCTCAGTACGGAGTTTAAAAGAAAAACATTACGGCGGCCGGGCCGAGTCATGAACTCCGTTCTACTTATCATAAACTACAACCTCAACCAAAATTTCTTCATGTACGTCAAGAAAAATATTGTTTCGTCCTCTAAGGTCTTCCTAAAGCCATGATCATCCTTCTTCCATGCGAACAGCCCCTTAAACTCCCTAACGCTTTTCTAACGATTCTCACTTGTGGCTTTCCTCCAGCTGGTTAAACTCCTCTTCCAGTTCGATGTTCTCTGATCTTATCTTTGAACATTGCGAATTCTGGCTTTGTAAAGATGCCTTCGCTTTTGCAAGTCTAGAATAAAAATTCAAACAAGAAATATAAAAATATTCCTTTAATGTATTTAACAATGTGGTGTTCTTTTAGGGGTCAAAAAAAGCCCGGGCCACGATAGATTGGTCTCCTTTAGGGTTCCGACGAGCATCCCTGCCCCTTCATATACGACCCCCCACCCCCACCCCCCCCTCCCCTTGGATTTTCGAGCAAATTTTTAGCCTTTGGTGAAAGTTGTGGATGAGGTATTCTCCTCAATGCGTTTCTATTTAAAAACGAGAACTTTTTAATATGGTTTTCCTCTATCGTTCACGGCAAAACGCCCTAAAACGCCGATGGAAACGAATCTAAAAGTGTCAGTAGACTTTTGAAAACACATTGTTTCTAGTACAAATAGGCAAAAACGTGCCTTGGGTGTAAAATGAATAAAAAAGAAAACCTGCCGCGCATCCAGAGCAGTGAAGAGGAAGACTTTCAAGAACGTTGACGCAGGAAGCGTTATATGCCGTCGGCATCGATTCCAGTGCAAATCGGAGCATGCTTCGCGATGGCGGACTTAATTCTAGCTCAAGATTTCCAAACGACGTTTTTCATCGCCTTCCGGGAATTTTAATTTTACAGTGTGGGTAAATGAAAACCACACCAAAAGCCTAACAAATTACTGCGGGAACGAAAATGCTTCTAACTTTCAAACAAGACAATTCCGTGCTCACTTTCTTTCATGTTTTCGAACCAATTCTTTATCTTGCTCCCGTACTTCAAGAGCTCTGTCTAGTTCTAGGATAAAAGAAACAACAATTTATAAATTCGTTTTCATCAAAGATCAAAACCTCAGTCAATCTTGTATCTGGAAAGAAAGTTCAAGAGTATAGTATTTTGAAGCAAGATGGTTCGATATAATGGTACGCTTACTGCAATCCTGGCTATCCACCCATCCAGAAATAATAACTGCGTTCGACATTAGCAGAACGCAATTCTAATCTTGGATATCCTGTGCATAGGGTGAGCTTTAGCAAATTTTCGTTCGTCTGCTTTTTCTGCGCCATCTTGCTTTACGTCATACGTGCATTGACACGCCACATGCGCAAATGACGATCGCGCACATAATGATTCTTTCTTTTCCTGCCCTTCCCCTTTGCTTCCAAAGCGACTGTCCAGCACACACAGATAATATGCGTACTTTACGTAGAGGCAGTGTGGTTGAGTAGTTAGGGCCCGTGCCTTGAGATTCGGAGGTCCCGGGTTTAAGACCGCGTTCTGACGACTCACTGAATTTGTTTCAATTTCTTAGTCCACTTTTTTAATGGGAAGTGCAAGTTTTCTACCCCATATGAACCATGTGAGCGTTAGCCCTACTAATGGAAATTGACCCACACAAGGACTAAGAAAAACTGACCAGGATGGGAATTTTTCTCTGTCCTTGTGTGGGCCCATTCCATTAGTAGGGCTTAGAGAAAAATTCCCACCCTGGTCAGAGTTTTTCTCTGTCCTTGTGTGGGCCCATTTCAATTAGTAGGGCTAACACTAACATGGTAGAAAACTAGCACTTCCCATTACACCATTAGTTAAGTCTGTTCCAATATAAATGCTAAAACGGCCATTCAGTTCGTTTGCAAAAACGTAATCCATCCTTGCACTTTTAAAATAGCCAACTGGTTTGCCTCCCGCCAGTTGGGATTCTTAACAATTGTATATGTTCAATATTCGGAGATGTTAGCTACTCTGAAATCCGAGGGTAAAACAAAGTGATTATCATTATCATCGTTATTTAAGTATTGAACTAAAAATCTTACATCGACGCCAGTCCTACAACCCCTCCCTCCCCCCCCCCCCCCCAAACCGGGTAATGCCTCACAAGTTTCTTGAATGACCCAAGTACATGTAGCTTCAGCCCTACTAGGGCAGAACTCATCTTGAACAAGGTGGGTCAATGAAGAACATGTTTCGCTGGCCATGAATCTTGTACCAAAGATCAAGTCACTTCCAATGAAATTTCCTAGACACTGGTCTGTGTAAGCAGAGCTAGATATATAGCCAATATCCTACAAGCACAGAGTCTTGCAATCTTCCTAGATAACAGGACAAGAGAAAGGAAATCTCGAAATGCCTCTGCTTACAGGGTAGCATGCTGAAGTAGACGTGTATTCATGTTAAAGCAACGAAAACCATTAATTACAGCAACCGCGGAAAAAAGGCACTATATCGTTCACGCTGTACATTGGGCAAGTGTCTTATGACTGAATGGGTATGAATGGTTTAGCTTCCCTAATGTAAATCAAGCTAGTTAGTATGAGGACAGAACGATTTACACGTACATCATAAAGCCAATTTGAAGAAACTCTGTAGAATTTACCTTTTTGCAGAGATTCTTTTTCAAAAGTCAGCAGTTTATCTTGTTCCTCTGCTTGTTTCAGATTTGCTTTAATCTGATGAATAACAGACGCTTACATATCAAATTAAGCAAAGGACAAAATCATAGTGAAAGAAGTATTTTGAAATTCACACTGTAAATGGAAAAGATACTTGTACTTGTGTTTTCTATACCTTATCAAGTTGATCCACCAAAGATTTCTTTTTTTCTTCCAACGCTGTAGCCATTTCATTGTGCTCCTTCACAATTTTCATGCTAAAATGCAAACGTTTTTTAAAATTAATGGTCGAGAGAGAAGAAAGTAAAATTGTGTTTAAAAATATTGTCACCTTTTTAAGAATTAAAATTTTTTTTTCGCAGATTTCATCATCATTATCATCATAATTTTCCTGTGACTGAGATTACTAAGACCTCGTAATGCAGACTCTGGTGTTTCTTCAGTAAGTGAGTGTCAGAACCACTGAAATTTAGTTGTATCAAAGGAATTTGAACACCATACAGTGTTTAGAAAACTAACTCTAGACACATGAAATATCAGGTTTTTTAATCTCCCTGTGATGGTCAATATTTCCTTTTATTAAATGATTAAGTGTTTCATAAACGCATAAAAAAAGAACTTGGCCAATATCCAGCCATTTTGACCTCTCGCTTGGTCAATAACCCATATTTATTATATGGCTCTGTCTCACAATGACTGGGAACTACCAAATTCACAAATTTGATTGTCTAAAATTGATATCAATGCGGTCTAGATTTTCCCATCTAGACTGGTAATCTTTAGCGGTTGCAAACTAAAATGCAAAAATATTGAGTATTTTCTTCTACCAATATTTATTTATAGAGGGGCCAAAAAGTCCGCAAGCAAAATGTCAGTTAGTACAAACCAGTTACATTAAACGAATTAAATTGTACTCACGACCTCAGTCAAGACTCTCCCATACAGACCTCCTGCTCAGTTAATTAGAGCCAATTATTATAAACTGAACTACTGATATCAGATTTCCAGCATTGTCATTGGCTCGCCAGACACAGTTCATATACCTGCTGTACCTAATATGGTCAAGGAATGCGAGCTGGAAATACTTTTGCAGTTCTGAGAAAAAATGGCCGACAAAAGACATTTTGGACTTCTAAACGTCGAAATTGATCGAAACTTTCCACAAAAAAAGTTCTTTTTCTTTTTTGGCATTATTCAGAGAGAAATTTCGCTTTCCGGGAAATAAATTTTTAGCTTAGCAATGCTTAGCGCAATCATTTACCATATAAGGTCAAACTAAGGTATATGAGCTGATAACTGAGATTGAGTGAACCAATCAGAGCATTACTTAAACTCCAAAAGTTTGGAAGCACGAAATACGAGCAAAAAAAGCGAAAAAATCCGAGCAAAATTGAAGAAACTTGATGAAGATGCGATGTTGTGTAATACCTTGTGGTCAGAGAGACCCAGGCTTTTATCAAAAAAACATTTCTTGCCTTTCTCATACTTCTAAACGTCACTTGAAAAAACGTCTGTGCCAAACCTGCTATAGCCACAATTTTATTCTTTGTGTCTTTCAAAAATAATTACAGCAATAAATAATTATTTGAAAAAGTGTAAGAATTTCACAATGCATAATCATGTGGCTAGCCTTACATATGTATGTTTCATCCCTGCCAAGAGACTTATCAGAGACCTTTCGGCTAACTCGCGAAACATCGCGTTTGAAGACCCGCTAGCATCAAAATGATGGTTATATCACATAAGGATTCCCAATTGGTTAATATGCCAATTAACAACTTGAAAAGATGCTAGCGGGACTTCAAACGCGATGTTTGATGAGTTAGCCGAAAGGTCTCTGATGAGTCCCTTGGCAGGGATGAAACATACTTATGTAAGGCTAGCCACATGATTATGCACTGTGAAATAATTATTTATAAAACACATTGCTCACTCACCCTTCTTGCGTAAGATTGGAGTTATCTTTTATCTCCTTCTGGAGATGTCGGTTTAGCTGAACTTCCTGGGCTTCCAATCGGTTTCGTGATGTTTCAAACTTTCTGATAATCTTAGAGGCAGATTAGCAGATGCATCAGTTTATGTTTGTGTATTATGTATTTCAACAGCTGCATCACTACATCAGAGTGAATGGAGGGAGAATGTTAATAGCGGTGAATCTCCCTGCGTTAACTATGGCTACATGTAATTAGTATCACCCAACTAGTTGCGAAAAGCGTGATGCTTTTTTTTTGTTTCATTCCCAAATATTTCTTCAACTTGCAATTAAGCTAACTTTATTATTGCTTTTCTGTCCTACTAATTGGGTGATACTAAGCCAATTCACCACTTGCACAAATCCCATAATACACCTGTTTAACCCCCCAAAAATTTGCATAGGCATTGTTTTTGATTTCCCTCAGGACATCTTCATGTCCCAGGAGAACTTGCAAACAATGATTATGCAAAATTTTTGGGGGGTAAAAGAGGTGTATTATGGGATTGTGCAAGTAGTGAATTAGACTCTTCAACCTCAAGGATCATGGGTCAATAGCCCATTCAGGCACCTCATGTTAAATAGAGGTTGGGTGCCTGAAACAGCCATGAGCTGGCACCATCAGCAGCTCCCAGATGGTGACTGCTCTCATGGCTGGCAAATCCTTGCGACCAAAACCCCTACCCAGCAGGAGACACAGGCACCCATCACACACGTTGGACATAAGAAAAGAGGGAAACATTTGCAAAATGCTTCACTATTAAACACACTTCCCGCACCAGAGATCAGACGTCAATGTACTGAGAATGACCTACTCAGGGGTTCAAAAAAACTTAGTTGGTTGCTGGTTTGAATAGAGTAACCAGCAACCATGCCACCTATTGTCAATGTCATTGTCATAATGAATTTTAATCTTCAGGTTTGAAAGAATCTGTCCTTAATACTTAGAAAAGTAATAGCCAACTTCCCCAAGTGAAATAACCGACACTTTTCGTCCATTGTCAGTACTTACTGAAACCACTGTTACAGTTATCACCTGGTTTTGAGAATGCTGGTAAGCAGTAGAAAATCAACAGATGCACACAGTCCAGATACAGCTGCACAACTTTACACGTACTTTAGCCAGATTTTTATTTACATATACCTTTCTCTTTGAGTCTAAGACTGATTCACTGTCGACCAACTCTTCTTGTAATTTGTCAATGTCCCTGACAACAAAAACTGACATTACTTTTCAAGGTTGTCTTTATTTTTAATCATTACACAATAAAGGGACACCATCCCACAAAATGTCATGTACATGTAGCACATTCTGGATCTTTTGCATCAGTCACACAGCTTTAGAACCTCGCAATCAAAGAGACATCAATAGGTAATAAAAATAACCAAATTGCTTGGGAAAGTAATTCTAGACACTTTCAAAGCCATTGACTTCAAAATTTCTAAAATCTATTTTGAGAATATGATAGATTTGCTTAAAATTTGTACATGATTGTATGAGTTGCTTTCTGTGCAATGTTAGACCTACATCAAACTATTGATGTTCAAAACCCTTGAAATTGAACATGACACTTCATTAACAATATTACTCTTTAGTCTGGTAATGTATCCTGTTAACTCAATTAAGGTCGAGAGAACTTGTGAAGTTTCACATCTTAAAGGTTTGGAATGGCCTTTACCACAGCAACTGTAAAAAGCTATGTTTCTAAAAAAACAGTACACAATAGAAAATGTCAAAAGTGTCATTTACTATGTTGTTTTGGTGGCAAAAGTGGGCATGAATTGTTCATTGTAATTCCAAGATCAATGCATTCTAGAACTGAAGTTACCGTACTCACATTGCATTATTAAAAAAAAAATTATTGAATACTCAAGGGGACATTTTTGAGTTTTTCAGTGCATGTAGATGTTGTTTTATCCAATATGGCCCCCATCAACAAGTAAAATAATCCGGTGTCAGAAAGATAATTTGAGTAATTAGTGCTACTATGACCAAAAGATCAATCCTTCCTTTTTCTTTTGATTTCAAAACTATGCCAGCTAAACAATAAGTCACCCAAGTTTAAATTTTAACTGGAATTCTTCTGTTTAATGGCCTGCAATTACTAACTTTAGAATCTGGAGAGAGCTGGATCGAGGAGAAAATGATGTCAAAGATTCACTAGTTTAAGAATGCAATGTGTATGCGGCTGAATTAAGTAGTATGCAGCCCAGCAGTTTCAGACATATTTCAGACTTTTAAACAAGTGTGTTTTGCATATATTCTAATAAGCTGCATTTACATGCTGAAACGTATAGCTAGTGTCTGAGTAAAGGACGTCAGTTTTCCCTTGATCCAACCCTCTGAGGCCCAATTGGTCAGTTTGAACGTGAGTAATGGTGGACCGTGAAATCAAAAAACTAAAAATCAAAGCTCAAAAATTTTCTGCTATTTTAAAATCTCAAGAAAAAAAGCAAGAAGAAAGTGATTTTTTGATCATAGTAGCACTTTAACACAAAACTACTGTGTAGTCACACAAAATGCACATTAAATTTTAAGTTTAACTTACTTTCTCTTTTCAATGTTTAACTTCTTCTGCTCCTCAGCCTTCTTCTGGGTGTCAGCCTATAATCAAGATTTGATTTTATAAGAAATAATAGCTACATTAATTTTACTCTTTTTTTTTTGGTTTCCAGACAAGCTACATTGTAAGTTTAATTGCCTCAGTATCAATATTGAGATATAAGCACGTCATTTTGAACAACGACTTTTAGAAGTAGCAGAGATTGCAGAATGAAGAACAAAAACTTACTACAGACTGCTTTAGTTTCTCTTTCTCCAGCCTAGCTTCCTCTCTTTCATAAGCTAAGTCTTCTTTCAGCTGAACAATGGAATCTTCCAGGTCAATGATCTATATTTAAAATTAAAAGCCTTAATATTTATGAAGTGAGCTTAAACTCTGTAAAACAGCTACTAAATCACCAACTGAAAATAAGCATTTCATATTTAACTTAGAACTGTTATCATGACAAAATCAGAGCACATCCAACTAATTCAGTCAGTCCTTGGCTGAGAGGTCAACATTAGCAGAGTGAATCAGACTTTCTGTGAACAATAATTGGGCAATGGCGCTAAATTAAAAATCTAAAGACTTCTGCATATTTTATGCAGTCACTTAAAATATATCTTGCAAATAACTTCTAGGTGGGACTTGCCTTTGTGGGTTATCTTTCAAAATTTTGGGGTAAATATATTTGTAATGATCGGACACTATAGACTTATTTTCAGATTTTAAACCACAAGTCAGTATGGGGACTGGCTACATCATAGCACGGTGAATTTTGTAACAGTGTAAGGTTCCCCCCTTAAGGAACTGGATTTGTTTACGTGATTCTACTGGAAAATGTCATGCCAGAGTAATAATTCACACAGGTGTGAGATGAAACTGGTTGCTGTAACTACAGCATGAGAGTTTCATTCCCGCGGACCTGTACAAAATCTTGCAACAGCACCATGTAACAAAGAAGCACTTGTTCTCCTGGTTGATTGGAATGGGGAGTGCACAGAACATTCATCATTTGAGATATCCCTTTAACACATAATCAAATTACTTAACTGGGAGTAAATGTGATACATACATTATAATCATTAACAAGTAGTTATCCCAGTATGCATGGACTTCCTGCAAGTTTTCTCATGTATCCATTATCATTTATTTTTAAACATGCATGTAAATGATGTTTACTGTCCCCATGCATAACAAATGGCAGGATCAAAAATTATCTCCCACTCACCCTTTTATATGTCTCTCGCAGTTTGTCACGAGTCTCATTCAGAGTGATTTGCTTACTAAAAGAGATGCAAAAATATTAGAAATATTTGATAACATATTGATCAATGACCAATAAAATTATTTCAATAATCAATGTTCACTAATATGTTATCAAATAGTTATTTCTATTTTTTTTAATACTATACAATATTATTTTGGTCTTAAGAGTGCTAGAAAAATTCTTAATCAGGAAGTAACAAATTATGGATTACCTGGCCTTGTCAGCCATCTTTTGGTTGAGAAGTGCAATAATCTCATCATGTCCACTTTGCATTTCATTACGTTCAGGCCTAGAAATAGAAATTCAAGGAATGAATAGTGTCATGCAAGCAAGATATGGTGTGACCTCCTCACTCATGCCATTGATATTTATTTATTACTTGCGTAACACAATATTAAATTGCCATTAATACATGTAATATCATAATAGTGACTTTTAGTTTAAAACAAAGACATGCAAGTGATCAAACGAAATTAAGTTACATGTAGATGTTATTTCTATCAATGACTTGGTGACTTAAAGCATGATTTAAGGGTATTCAGCATTTATTTAATAATATTCTTCTTATGTATCTACACACATTGTATGTCCACTAATTCCAGTCAATGCATTACGTAACAGCTCTAATACACTGTACACCATATAATTAATTTTTATGTAAATTGATCCTAACTCAATTAACATAATAAAGCTGAGTTGGGTCATAATCTAACACAACAGCATGCTGTGGTTCTTGGATGTAACATAGATGTATTACTGTCTACTATCAAACAGGCTCTTCAAGCCCAAACTGGGAGACTCTTTGTATGAAACACAAACATGAACTTAAAAGCACTTAGAACTTAGGTTGAATCATTTTTTTCTAAACATTGAGCTACAAATCTTCTCCCTTTGGCCTTGTCCATTGCTGTCATTTTGGCCGATACCCATGAACACTACCCGTCTTTCAGATCAATCTCTCCCATCCTCTCCCAGCCCATCGCTGGGCACCTTCTCCCTCTCTTTTTCTTTTCGGCACCCACTCATTTCAAGACTGCTGCCTAAGAAAATTTTTTCCAGAGCCCTTCGGGCTTCCAACATTAAAAGTTTTTCAAGAGCCCAGAATTAATTAATTAAAAGTGAGGATGAATCACCTTGAGATAAGTTAGGCGCCCATTCGTGCTACTCGTTCAAAAATTTGGTCGCCTGTGCTCGCAAATAAGGTGCCCCAGGTGACCGAGTGACCGTTAGGCAGCAGCCTTGCATTTGCAATTTTAGGTTGCATTCATCATTTGTTCCTTGTGCGTGTGACTCAGGCATGACCACCTTGCTGCCTTCAGATTTTTTGAGTCAGAGGGTTTCACCCTGCTCTCTTTCTCTGACTTCTATAATAATAGTATGTTGCAGAAGAAAGCACCACACTTACCCATGGATAAATCTTGTAAACACTGATGTTTTCTTATGGTTGATATTTTTAATAAAAAAAGACAAGGATTGATGCGCTTACAGTATAAGATCAAATCTTTTAGCTAATAAAATTGCAAAAAAATCGTCTACTGTAAAGCCTCGGAGAAGAAACACTAAAAAGTCTAGGTTTAAAAATGACGCCATTCTATGTCACAGTTGTGTCATCATAATCTGTCTCACAACTAAATGCTTCCATCTTATTTTAATTATCTTTTCTAAAAACCTTACTCCAGTTTTGCATTTTCTTTGGCAAGTTCTTGGTGCCTTTTCTCCAAAGATTCAATGTTTTTTATGATCGTGTTTAGCTGGGTCTAAAAGGAAATAATAATTCAAACTCAATGTTGTGACATTAGAGAACTGAAATTTAGGTGCTTTGAAAATATTTTGTCCTAATTTTACAACTTTGAAAAGGCATTTCACAATTTGTGTTTCCATCCTGGTGTCACATTAGAAGGTGATTCATTCATGAAAAGGGATATAAATCTAAATTGGCATGAACAAGTACAGAGACGGCAATTACGAGAAAAGAGGAGCTAATGTTATCATTACCCTACTACATTTAGGCCCAATGATTGTGTTCAAATGTCATTCGATTGCCATAAATTTTTGGCTGAGTTCAATTTTTTTTACATGTAATACTATAATTTGAAATTACCTTAAGTCTCTTTATTTCTGCTTCATTTGACTGTCTTGCTGAATGAACAGCAGCTGTATAATAGGAAAACACTTGTAAGTTGTTACTTTCCTTACAAATTTAACATGCTCCCTGTGATAAATAAAATCACTTCCTTTTTTCCTTCAGATTTTGAAAGTGTGTTTGCTTAATTAATTAACACCTGACTGGCAAAAGGTTGAGCCTTGATTTTTATTCAAAGGCCGTTTACTTTGAGTGTAAGTTTTGGATTTCATGGTCCGCCATTACTCACATTCAAAACTGACCAATTGGACCGCAGAGGGTTGGATCCAGGGAAAAATTATGTCATTTAGTCACAAGCATAAAATTTTAGCATGTGAATGCAGCGGCATACACATGCATTGCATTCTCAAACTAGCAAGCCTTTGACGTCATCTTCTCCTTGGTCCAGCTCTCTTCAAATCTAGTAATGGCAGACCATTAAATAGGAAAATTCCAGTTAAAACAAACAGATGCCTTAATTTTTTGAAATCAAGGCTTAAAAGTTTGGTCGCTTATTGTTTAGTTAACATGATAGTTTTGAAATCCAAAGAAAAATAAGAATTGATTTTTTTGGTTATAGTCACTGTGGCACTAAAGGAGTTCAAATTCCAGTCAATAATCTCGTTATTCACTGTCATTAATCACATTAATTTTGCCATGACAGTGAAAGTTGCATCAAGTCCAGAAAACAACAATGTGTATTAATGTGAGCTAATACACCTTGATCACTCAGCAACCTTTTTGGAGTCTGTGTGGAATATAAAGGCATTGTCTTTGCTTTGTCTTTGCACGTCTCTACAGCCTCACACTGAATGAGATGTCATATGTACAAAATCGTTTGTTTGCACATTGAGTGATAAGGGTCTCTCACAACGTTGCATATAATCAAACTGTAATTTCAAACAAAAATTTAATGGTTAATTGGATTTGAACATAAGAGTCCAAATGCTTATGAAAGGTGCAGTAAATACAAGGAAACATTCAATTATTTCACATAATTAATATGTAAATTTAAGATTTGACCATGGTGGTTAGGATCACACAACAGGCCAGTCTCCAATTTTGAGGGTGCTGATGCAAAGTTCAGGTCATAATCCTGTATGGGAAGTGCATGTCGAACCATACTCTTTGCAAATAGAGTACAGATTCTTCACTCATTTGAACATCTGCTAGAGCAAGGATGGCACAAACAGTTAGAGAGCAGCCTTGGCGCAAGAAGTCCTGAGTTTGATCCCTGGATCTCATATCCTTGCTTCGACTTCTTTCCTTTCAGTGTACATGTAGCTTAAGTAGTAGCTTTAAATACCCATAAAACGGAGCACTGATGGAGACAAGGGAGTAAAAATGAGCGCCCCGTCGACCTAAGGTTTGTCAGTTGAATTACTGTTACGAGTCATCAACGTTAAATTTATATGGTCACTTTAATCAGCAAAGGTTTTGTAAGAAAGAGTTTATCGTACATTGTATATCTGAGACAACTAGAAAGTCTGACAATTAATACATCTGTTGCAACTACAAAGCAAGCACTTCCCCTCTTAATCGTTTTAAGATTGCGAGTGTTGATCTAAGAGGTTAGCTTGCTGATAGCCTGTGAGCAAGCTATCAGAGTGATAGGGGTGGTGAATGGTACCTCCAAAATCTTGGCACTCGCAAATTCTGATCTCAAAATCTCAAGAACTTTTGCGAAGAGTCTTGCAGTCTAGTTTGTATTGCATTTATATCAGTGTGAAGTCTTGCATGTTTTGGTCTCAGTCTTGGATTCACAAATAAGCATCTCAGCATCTCGGCAAGTGTCAGATTTTACCTTTCATCACCTCTAGTGGTGGGAGGTTGTTCCTCCCACCCACCACTCCGAAAACTTGCTCGCATGCTACCTTATTGATATCACTGTATCCAAGGGGGAATACCTTGTATCTCAGATTTAATATCACCAGGAAGGTACTGTAGCTTGTATCTCAGAACACTAGCTGTGATTGTTTCCGTCTCCAACAACTCGTGCAGTTTCATTCTTTCTGTTTCCTGATAAACAGAGTAACAATTTAAAATTTTTGGTTCATAATTGTTGGAATCAGTCTTAGCTCTAACTCAATGAGGAAATGGTATTTAAAAGCTATAGTGACGGTACTGATAGAGGGTCAGAGGCACATACCAGTACTAGACTGTGAGTCACTGACCCTCGTTCAACACCTTTGCAGCATTTTAGTGTGAACCTAAGCAAATTCAATATCACTAAAACTCGACAAGGCCTGATAAAGCAAGCCTCTAAACAATGACCAGCTCTTCAATACTCCTGGACACCAGAGGAACTGTCTGTCAATCAATGGGTGACCAAGATTGTTGAGTGTTGTCATGTGGAAAGAGGAAAGAACATGAACAGTACTCTGGGGCACCCAACGTCACTTTTCGGAAGACGATTTGAGATCTAGAATTTTCGGATCATTTGTTGTAATATTTCTTGCTTGCCTGCCTCTCCTAGGATTTTTGAACATCTAAAAAATGGTATAATTGCCCATTTTAAACGGATTTTTACCGTAAAAAGGTCATGCACCTAGAATTTTCGGGAGCCTTTTTTCTGGCTGAAATTTTCGAAAAGGTAAGCTTTGATCCCTATAATTTTCGGATCACTAGACTTTCAGCTAGGAAATCCGAACAGATAAAACATTTTTAGGGGATAAAAATATGCCTATATCTTGCGTTTAAATACGAAAATATATGTTTAACAAAGCGATGTTATGTAGTTAGGACCTATATTCTCGTTGGGTGCCCCTGAGTACTGGCCCGAGGTGTTCTCTTTTCACGAACAAAAAGTCAAAACTAATGAAAGTAGCCGCAATATCACCGGGCGCCAGCACTCCTTGGCCGGGGGACAGCCAAGGCGCCAGGCACTCCAGCTTGGCCTGTGCTGGAACTGAATAGCTGGAAAATTACCAGATCCTTGAGAGCTTTTATAACAACATCGACCCCAGAGGTATCCACTGCTTCAATGCCATGCTTGCTTCTTCTCATGTGGTGCCCTGAAAACATGAAATAGCGGAAGAAAAATCCGACAAGTTAAAAGATTTAGATATTAGTTAAAGCCAATTGAGGAGAGTTTGTCAGAATTCACAAAGCTCTTTAAACGCCCGCTAGAGCTTAAGGAGATTTATACCGAGTTCTTGTAGTTTCTCGACGGCACTGTTCACGAGAGGTGTTATTTCCGAAGATTCAGATCTTCCTTTTAACATCTTGCCGTTAAAACAGAAGCAAAAGTTGGCACAGGTACAGCAATGTTTTTAACGACACATAAACGTGACAACCGATGGGGACTTGGTTGAGAATCCCATTTTTCCTAAGTAGGGTAGGGTCAGACGAGCTATTCCTGGAATGACGTTTTCTTACGCACCATTAATTTTTGCGTCAAATAATAATTTTTGCATCAAAACAATAATGAAATGACAACGATTGGATTTAAATAAATTTCTGTATTTGTCTATCGCATTTTTTAAATTCAACTTCTTCCCATAAACTATGAGTCGGCGCCTTGGCCCTCCCCAGAAAGTGATAATGATTTCATAATATTGAATCATTCAAGGCAGGAAGATGGCGGAAGGAGAAGAGTTTGTTTTTGATGCTGTTATCGGCTTTTTAACCTCTCCAATATGGAATTATCCTGTTCGTACATTTATTGAACAGAATTCTCTAGGTATAAGGAATTTTCAGTTGTATTTGCATATGTTTTTCTGGATTGTAAATGTGGTAACAGAGTGTAAGTATTTCAAGGGATTTAATTTCGATGGCACTACTTTGTATTATTTCCTTATTTTCATCAGTGTTTGATTCAGAGGGTGCAAATCATGAAGAATACCAAAAAATACACAGTACCTACAAGAGCATGGTGAGTGCATGAAAGAGGTTGCTTAATTCTGTGAATACTGCTCTTCAACCAAGACGTGAATCGAAGTAATTTTCGTGATAGAGTTTGTTGTGTGATCTTGAAAAGTCTGTCTCCATGGAATTGCATTCGTTTATACCGGTCACATAACATGAGCACTTTAAAAGTTATTCTTGGCCAAGTCAATCTCATAGCCAAGGAAGGCGAAATGACCTCGGTAATCGTGCGTTATTTAATTCAAAAGTGCTGAATCATACAACATTTTTTTTATTTTTCCATGTATTTTCTGTTACAATGCATTGGATTAAAATTAAACACACCATTAGGAAATTTGGCATCAAATATTAATTTTATCACAAGGGCGATAACAAGCATTTCAAGCCTTTAAACATTTCTTGTTAGATGTTGTTTTTCAATGATCGGCAAATTCACAATAATTTATTATTTGCTATAGTTTTTACCAAGAAATCATAGGAAACTCGGAAAAACTATAGACGCCCACATTCCCGACAGTATGTCAAAATTGAGACATGCCTCTAAGGATGTCAGGCCAAAGTTCAAAGCTAAGTATTGTTTCATTGTCTTATTTTTCTTTTATACGAGGCTTAAATTCAACTTGAATCCAGTTGGATACTCAGAACAGCAACTAAAAAAAAATTGCAACTTCCCTTCCTGTTTCTTTGATTGATTGTCAAAATATTTAGTTACAGGAACACAGAGCTCAACTTGACAGGAACTTTGCCACTATAAAAATGCAGCTGCATTTGATTGGTTACAGATGCAAATTGCTCATGCATACGTATATACATAGAGATTTAGTACCATAGACTTGGCATGAGCTATGAGTTTGAACTTGAATTAAGTCAGGAGGTTTTACATTAATATTATTATTATTGCTTTAGGTTAAAACAGGTGATTGTCCAACAGTTAGACTCCTTTGATTTGACTATTGTTTGTAGCTCTAGAGTCATGTGGTCTTATCATTTAGTCTTCCATTTAGAAGGTTAATTCCCAGTCTACCTCTCATGCTGAGTAACATCCTTCAGAGTCATAATGTGAAACTGAGCCTACAGTTTTGACTCCTTATCCATTCATTTTGCAAATGAAAGGACAAAGACAGCACTTTCTCCTCAGTTATTTTAAGACTCTGGACATTGGCCATCAAGCAGTTTGAGTGGGAGACCTCCTGCACAAAAGTCCAGTGTACTCTCAACTGAACCAGCTGGGCCCGGTTGTTCGAAAGCCGATTAACGCTAATCCCAGATTTAAAAATTACCAAGGAGTTTATTTCTCTACTCCCAAATGTTGTACAACGCTGGTGGTTGTACAACGATATGTGGCAAGATTTCACATTAGGGGAAGTCAATCTTGAAAACCAAAAATAATCAAAAGAAAGATGCACTTAAAAGTTGAAAACATTTTACCAAAGTTTATGCTAGTCCTGGATTAAGTTAATCGGCTTTCGAACAACCGGGCCCTAGTCTTTTGTAACAGTAGGCAGGTCTTAAATGCCCACTAAGTCAATCAACGGTACTTGCTATGAAACAAGTCATTGACCTAGCATTTACTAGAATAAGTATCCTCCTAATCCAAGAAGGCAGATGTCACAACAAAAGCATCACTTTTTCTTTAAATAGTTGTTTTAAGGCCCCAACTTTTAGACCAGATAGGATTTATACTCTTGACTTACCGGGAATGCTCCTACAGTTACTGTTTGTAATTAGATGAATGCCCAATTTTGGCATCCAACATAAAGCGTCCCTTTAGTCTCAAAGGCATTGCTACTTACTTCCAACAATAAGGAATGTTATATTTAGCTTAGGGTAAAGGTAGCTGTTTATCCTACTGTAGCATACTTGAGGAGTAGCATTTGGGGGGGGGGGGGGGGGGGGCACTTTGTAATACCACATTATATTGACGGCTAGTTGGGAGAAAATATATTCCGTATTGGGCAGAGTCGTGAAGCGACGGAGCCCTATACGGAATAATTATCTTTTCTCCCAATGCCGTCAATATAATGTGGTATTGCGGTCTCAAAATCGCAATTAGTTTTGTATCGCGATCCATCATTTATAAGGATAAAAAAACCTGTAAACTAATCAACCCGCGCCTGATCGAAATTTCAATTCTTTCTACCTGCGAAACGTATTTGTTTGCGCACGTCAGCAACCCAATTCAGTGCAACAACGTCAATTTCAACATTAGAACCAATCACAGGCCGCAAAAGTGAGACGGCAATACCACGAAATATTGACGGCTCGCGCATAGGCAAAACTATAAGAAGGTCGTGTTTAAGGTTACATTTTAAAATAATAGTCTGTTTGCTAATTAAAGATGAAGATTGCGGACATTCACCGAGTGGAGAACTGTCCAATCACTCAAAGAAACAATGCCATGTTATATATTATAATAATCAACTTACTTGCTTGGGACCGTACTGGGGACTGTTGGTTCTTGGTCGTTTTTGTATGGACAGAGCACTGCCATGACCTTGGGCCAATATTCCCCAGTATGGCCTGACATGCTGGGTTCATAAGAGGTTAGTAGTAAATTGTCATGTAATGCTAAGATATATGGATTGTTTTTGCCTTTTTCTCAGGTGGAAACTTTACTGTCAAGCTTTCTCAAAGATGTTGGAATATCTGAAGAACAGTTCATGACAGCTTGTAAAGCTGGCTGTCAGAGTCCACAATTCAGTAGCATTAACAGAGTAAGTTTCTTTGTAGATCTCTATGAAAATATACATGTAAGCAGTTTCCAAGGCTTGTTGGGTGAGCATATAATTCAGGCATATCAAGTGAGTATTCTTGCGAGACTTTTTTTAGAAAAGGAACACAAAAAAAAGTGTTTGTGGTAAGAATTCCAGGACTCCTTGAATACTGCCTGAAATTGCTAGGAAAAAAATGAAACCTAAAATCCTGAATGGCAGATTGAATGGAATGGCACAATAATTACACTGTATTTATTATTTCTGTGAATGCTGCACCAGTTCCTTTTGGAAAACTGAGAGCACTATACCTGTAGAGACATCTAGTAAATGGAAAAAAAATATTAATGATCCTGACAATAATCTTGTGAAGCGGTTCTCTGGCCTTCTGGATGAAAATTATTCTCTTTTTGGAACACCTGGATGATTTCCCTGTTCTGGGAAAGGAATGTAAAAGAGAATGCTTTCACTAGAATTAAGTCATCTTTACAATAATTGCCTTAAAGTGTTAATTCCCGAACATTTTGTTCGTCCTCGCGAACTATCGGCGAATCATTTTACTGTTTGTAGAGTCCGAACTTTGGTACTCTTTGTATGTGGATTGGCTCCGAAGTGTATTCTAGTGTTACATAGTCATTTTCGGAAAACTAACGCAATGGCAATAGTGACTACGCGCAGGCGCAATAGTCACAATTCGACTGTAGATGTTATAGGAGGCACATGGCATTATCAAGCCTGCAGACTAGTGAATATAAGGACCTCTATAGGGACCTGTCTTCCCAAGAGTTCTATTGGTTCCATGGGTAGAGCATCCAACTGGCGTACGGAGATTGCAGGTTCAAATTCTGCCTTGGACTGCCTTTAGTTGTTCTTTGCCCGTTGAAGTATTAATTAAAACTAGTTTACTATCTTTCCCACAGAGGCACTACACCTATACCATCCACAGTTGCAAATAGCCCTGGCCTTTGCATAACTGTATCATATGACCTTGCCAATCATAAAAAGTAGTCATGGTACAAAATAGATGCCAGAAATAGAAAGAGCAAGATGAAATTAGTAAGAAGGTCAATTTTGAGGCCACCAACGTTTAAGTGCATGATTTTAAAGCGGTTTGAAAGTTTGAAAAATGTAAAAAAAAATTTGTGCTTGATGGCAAAGTTTGCCATCCTACAGCTGTTTTTCATATAAATCTCAGTTAATTTTTAAGCATTAATGAAAATCACTGTAAAATCTCTCGCCTAAATATCAGTGGCCTGAAAATTGTCATTCTTACTAATTTCGTCACGCTCTTTCCATTTCTGGTATCTATTTTGAACCACGACCAATTTTTTATGATTGACATTGGGGAGCTTAAGCATGCGTGTTTTTGAGCCGTGGACGGCAACCGGAAGTGAGCTGTTTTCCCTTTTAACTTGCCTTCACGCGACCACATTTATACTGCTAAATATCTTTTTACTATCAGAGACAATAAGTTTAAAAATCTGGGAGAGACCACTGTCCTGGCGTTCAAAATATTCACTTTCAGTTGCTATCTGTGTCTCAAAAATGCGCATGCTTAATTTAAGCTCCCTATTGTCATGTGACACGGTCATGCAAAGGACCTATTTAACAATTATTAGTAAAATCCAACTAGTGGTCTATTATCAATGCTGCGTTCTGATTGGTTGAGCTACTAGTAGGCTATTTGTTATAGCCCACTAGTAGCGAAAAGCGCCAGCTTTGAAAACCAAAACAACAATATTATTATTAAAGTCTAGCTTTAACTAGCGATAGATGTTTTGTCTCGATATTTTTTTGGCCAACTAGTTGGATTTTACTAAAACAATTATTCCTCTCGCCCTCATGGCCCCTGAGTCAATAGCCCATTCAGCCTTCGGCCTCATGGGCTATTAACTCAGAGCCCATTCGGGCTCGAGGAATAATTGTTAATTATTCCATGAGCGCGCATTGGATATGAGATGATAGATTAAGCCAACGAGGCGCATAGTGCCGAGTTGACTATAATCATCTCATATCCAACAAGCGCAAGTGGAATAATAATTATTGTTTTATTAAAAACGCCCCCAAAATATAGAAAACTAGACTACAATAAAAATAAAAATACCCAAAAAATCATGCATATGCTTGCCGTGTTTGTAGATCATGGTATAATGGCTCATAACCCATGATGGCTGAGCCAATCAAAACTCTCAAATTTCAATTATCCAATGATCCAGTTTTTAATAATTCCTGTTATCCCTTTCTTCTTCTTAACTCTTAGTTCTTTTTCAAATTTCAAGGACGTGTTTGACCAGATATGGGCTGCGGACGATTATGAAGTGTTCAAACGATTAATGATTCAAAAAAATATAGAGCTGCAGTTACAGGCCTTGCAGATCATCCAACAAATACACAATGTGCAGATGCCCATGGTCATGCCAATGCCTATGCCTGTCCCCGTTGCTGTCCAGCCCACTCATCCTGCAGCCCATGCTGCTCCACCCGCTCCAGCTGTAGATGAGGATGCCATCATGCGTGAAGTGTTGAGAAGATCAAAAGAAGAGTATGAATCACAGATGAAGAGTGCAGAAGGAAAAAGGGAAAAGGAATTACAAAAAAAGTTGGCTGAGTCCGAAGAGGAAAGCAAGAGGTCAGTGATTTTTAAATTTGTGTGCAGTAGCAACTAGGAACAGAATTACACTGTATTACATTTCTGACGTTACTACCAAACAGTCCTTCTCAGGACTACTTTCACCCACAAAATCAAATTCCATTGACGTAATAAAAATAATGATAATGATCAGGGCTTGAAATTTTGACCAATACAGTCACATTTGGGACTGAATTTTTTTCCCTTTGCGACTAAAATATCTAGAGAAGTTGCAAATTTGCGCCTTCTTTTCACCTTCACTCAAAAGGGTTAGCAGTTGCCGCTTTGCTGCTATTTTTGCTAAATCTAACAAAGAATGACAAAATTATTTTGTTTATCGCCATGAATTTTCTTTCAATCTGAAGATAGCTTAAAATTGTAGTGTAATTTTGCTGGGCTGTGTCAAAAAGTAGCAGAAGTCTGACCAGTACAGAATTTGTCCATAGCCCTGACACTGTAGCTGAAATTTCACATTGCAGCATTTGTTGTCATTGTTGTTGTTTTCAAAAACTTGAGCCTTATCACTTCTCTGTAATTGATGTTTGAATACCGTAAAAGATGTCCTTGTTGGCAGCATTGTGACTGCACGACTTCCATGGCACCTGTGATGTTACATACACATTCCTTCTATCATTCGCCATTTTCAGCAGTTTCTTTGGACACAGGTATTGTGGGCTTATATTTTGTTTTGCTACACCGCTGACGACACAATGCAGTGCAACGATTTTGCAACTAAAATTGGGGAAATTGCAGATTTTTTTGTTAATTTCAAGCGCTGATGATAATCATAATCATTGTTATCATCATCATCATCATTTTGTAACAATAATGTTATTAGCATTATGGTCATAGAAAATTGTAGTAATAGTTATAATAGTACCTGTAATTATAAGTTACATGTAGTAGACTCAAGTATTTATTCTTGCTTAAATTTCTCCATTCCTATAAATTATGATGACCTCTTGTCTAATAATTTAATAATAATTAATGCTCTCCACTAATTCAAGCATGAACATTGGAAGAGTTACCTGCGTCTGGGCTAGATATGTGTGATCTGTCTGGTCTGACCTCTGTCTGTCTTTAGTTTTTTCTTGTGGGTGTTTGTTTTCGTTGACGCAAGATGTGCCATTTATTATGCACAAATGAAGCAAGGAAAACAAAGAGGGCATGCATTTTGAATTGGTGCAACCAGTCCTGAGATTTTGTTTACTCCTGGTGATGTGCTCCTCTGCAATGTTATTTCTGCCTGTTTTCTGTAATATATCTTATTAATATCCAATTTGGATCCGATCTTGAATATGAATTATAAGTTATCTCCAGGGAGTTGAACTAATTGACATGCTAATTTGTTCTGAATCCTATTCCTTACTCTGCCAGGTCTTATGATGCTGTATCTGCACCAATCGTGTGCAATAAAGTCGATGAAAGCAGTGCTAGGTGATGGAAACACTCCTGTTTTACTAACTATGGTTCTTCTTCAATGAACTACTTTGGACGTCTTTAACATTTGTTAAGGATCCTTGTACTTTCCAAATGTTCCACTCTTTACTTACAAAAATGCACTTCGCTTATGAAAGACCCCTTAAAACCCAGACTCCCGTGAGTGAATCTTCATAGATTTTACTCTGTCTAACGCCAGACGATTTTACTCGTCAATGGCTGGGATTTCTACATCCACCCAAAATGTAATGACATTCAAGTAACGACTATTGCACTTTACACAGTGTGTGGGATGTCTCTACCCATCCGCAGATATGTGAGCTGTGTCCCAGTTATGCTTACGTAAGTCTCATCAAATCTCAAAATCTGCATCTTCAAGAAGTGGCCATCTCTTTCCATACAATGGAAGAAATTTCTTAACCTCTCCTTATGTCTACAAGCTGCGTGTCCCAGCATTTGTGGCACTGGATTTTCATACGAACACTTTGAGCTCTAGTATCTTAATGTCCACATTAACCGACTCCCAGTGGCCACTCATAGATTTTACTGTTAATAGCCATCTCAAGTTGCTTCTTTCTAGTTTGATTTTTTCAACGCTGTTATATATTTTTCTACCTTAAATGAAGATATCCTGTGATTGAAAACTGTAGACCACGTCTTATACCTCTTGTTCATAAAACTCTGCTCGACTTCAGGTTCACACTGCGCACTTACTCTGAATTAGAGAACTCTGACACTACAACCTGTATTTGGAAAGACCAATGCATGGAGTTCCCGATGTGTTATTAGCGAGCTTAAGCACGCGCGTTTTTGAGACGCGGACGGCAACCGGAATTGATTTGTTTTCCCTTTAAAGTTGTCTTCACACAACCACATTCACATTGCTAAGTATCTTTTCTCCATTAGTGATGATTAGTATAAAAGTCTTGGAGACACCACTGTCCTGCCACTTCCGGTTGCCGGCCGCGTCTCTTGAAAAACGCGCGTGCTTAAGCTCCCTATGAGGTAGCTTAAGCATACGCGGGCGGCAACCGGAAGTGAGCTGTTTTCTCTTTTAACTTGTCCTCACACAACTACATTTACACTGCTAAGTATCTTTTCTCCATTGGCAGTGTTCTCCCCAGGATTTTGGGAAGGCCAGGGGGCATTCTGTCGGAAGCTTAATCTACCATACAAAATTAAGACTTACAAAAATAGCAAAAGCGAATTGTCATGCTGTCTAGGAAAACATAAAACTTAAAAACATGGAACATCCACCCAAACAGCACATCCTTGCCTTACGCTTTGGGCCCTTTGATTGTGTTTTCTGCACAACTTGCACAACATACCACTACCACTATTTAGTATTATCATCTTCGTTAGTCTTAAGGAGCCAAGGGAAGTCCGTCAGCCACATTGGATCAAACCCTGATTTTCGGTGTTTGGAATCTGTGGATGTTGACGGACCTTGTGTTGTTTCCCGAGGCTGGACTTCTTCATCCAAATTACTTACACTCTTATATCTCTTTTCCAGGGTGAAAAAAGAACTTAATTTGCTTTGACTAGCTTTTCGTTTCTGTTCAGAGGATCCTGAGTTTGTCGAAGCCGCCATTTTTTGACAACCTTCCACGCACCTGGGAATTGAGTTTAGTATTCCATGTAATATCCGTAAAGTGCCCTTGAATTTACGGCAAACTGAAAGACGGCTGCCGTTCAACGAAACGAGCGGATGACAAGTTTCATCACCTTTCACGGAAGGGTAAATGAGCTGAAACCTTATCAATTGCGAGAAAACAACGAGAAAACACTAGACAATGCTTCAGTATCTTTATTGAGTGTTTTTCTTTTTTTAATTATGGACAGGATCCCAGTTTTAGATGTTAAACTACGTAAGGTCACTTGTTTTAAGCCAGGCGGCAACGATTTTTGAACGAATCAAGCCAGGCGGCCCGCCTGGCCTGAAATACCTGGGGAGAACACTGATTGGAGATGATTGGTAAAAAATCTGGGAGACGCCACTGTCCTGGCGAGCGAAATGTTCTCTTCCGGTTGCTGTCCACGTCTCAAGAACGCGCGTGCTTAAGTTCGAGAATGTGGCCTTTTCTCTCTCGTAAAATGTGGCAGGCTTGGCAGTGATGTCTGAGCACAGCCATAAAATATCACAAGGGGACGTTGTTGACTGTGGAACATCAGGATTGGGGCATATCGTATTTATAGAATAGTTATTTTCATGTTTGCAGGTTAATGGAAATAGCTAAGAAAGAAAAAGAAGAATTAGAAAAAGCTCTTCAAATTTCGTTAGAAGCTCAAAAGCAGCAAACAGCAGAGGCCGAGAAATTACGCACTGAAGTCAAACAATCGACAGTTCAGCCTACCTCAAAGCCCCCTTTGGTTGAAAGCAAAAAAGAGGCAAAGCCCACCCCTCCAGAGAGTAAACCAGCTCCGAAACCCTCCCCTGTGAAATCAAAATCATCCACACAGGACACCAAAGCCTCGGAAAAATCGAAGGCAACAGGCTTACCAGCTCTTTCAGGGCAACCGAAAAAAGTTGCAAATACGGCATCTGATGCAGCTGCTGGGTGGATACAAAGTGCAAAGGATGATGCTGCAGCTGGTTCTGCAGCCAAGCAAGCCGCACAGGTAAAGTTTCTATGGGAGTGTCGTGCACGCTGCACTAAGATAATCGGACACAATATATTAATTTAACTGGAACAAATGGTACTTTAATAACTCGATGAAGCGAAATACATACACCAATGAATCCCGAATTGTTGACGCGATGATATTCGAAGCGATGTACACAATGGTTTTCTCTTTTAAATCTCGATAACTCGACCGCACCGAGCAACTAGCGGGTGGGGGCTCCTGTGCCCCGTTTCTCGAAAGTCCCGAAACTTTACGGTCCATTTTCGGCTTTCACAATTTTCTTTGTATCTCAAGAACGAAGAGGATTTAACTCGTCAAACTTTACAGCCATTGTTCTTTTTGTTACCTTGAAAGCGTGTTAAAAGATCGGCTTCCCAAAACAAGCGGTTGCCACTTTCACAAATGGCTTTTCGGGCCCGAAGAGGTTTTGGAACTTTCGAGAAACGGGCCCCTGGTCATTTTTTGTTTCCCGCAGATCAAATCTATCTAAATACATTGTTCTTTCACCATATCATCATCGACGGGTTCAGTTGAGGATTCATTAAAAAACATCATGTGGCGATTTCTCAGTTGGCTTGATAGCTCGTTTGGTAGAGCACTAATGCGGTATCGCAGAGGTCATGGGTTCGCGGAATCCCTTTCGTTTCTGCTGAAGTCGCGTTCTCAAACTCATTAATAATTCATCAAGTGATAAGCCAATTGCGTATCCGCATTCAGGTCAGATGGATGTACCCTGATACCGCGGTAAAAAACAGCGTGTTTGGATATCCAAACACGAGTGTTTGGATATCCAAACACGTGTGTTTGGAAATCAATTAGAAAAAGCAATACACAATTTCAACAAAACCTTATTACTTCTATTGTTTGCCCCCTTTTAGGCCTGGACTGTACAAGCAAAGAATCTTCTTCTTGCACACTTTTGGGCGGTCGAAACCGGCAAAATTCATCCTCAGCTAACCCGTCCATGTTTCGGAACTAGCTGGACGCCACTGAATGCAATAAACAAGCTTCAGTTGTGAAAAATACGGACATTATCATCACAAACTGTGCGCTGATTTTGTTTTCTTTTGTTTGCAATTAGCCGCCGATTGAGAAGCCATTTCAAAAACTCGTGCTTCGTGTTTTACCGTGGTTTCCAAACACTCGAAAACAATAAATCGGTGATCTCAAAACTTAACTTAAAAGATGTCATGTACGAAGATTCTCATTTTTTTTCTATCTTTGTTTTCCTCAATGATTGCTGACAGTCAGAGAAAATAACACCAGAAGACATGAAAAGGCGTGCCGAGTATTTAAAACAACAACGAGACAAACTCCTAGCTTTAAAGAAACAAGAACGAGAGAAAAGCTTGACGGAGTATACCGAACAGCAACCGAAGGCTCGGCCGACGACCTCCCGAACAGCGCGCCGGGTTACTGCCGGAGAGCAGGTCGAGTCGTTGGCATCCAAAAGCAGCGAGGAAGAGGCAAAGAAGTTAGCCATGCGCAGAGCTCTGGCGGACGTTCTGAAGCGAGAAGTTGTCGACAAGGAGTAATTTAGGAATTAAATCATTTTACTTGCGGCTGGTTTCGCGCATTGTAATGTTTCCTCAAGATAAATGGCGTTTCTCCTTGAAGACTAGAATTTGTTTTAAATTGCCTGAATATTTTCCCCGGATATTTTCCTTTTGTATTTTGTTTTCGTTTACTCGAGATCAAACAAGAATCTTTAAAAGGAGGAAATAACGTAACGGCTTCGGCTTGTGGGACGTAACCTCCTCAGAAAATAAGAAAGAAGCTGATTGCCTAACGCTTTCGTCACATGCTCCGGCATTTTAAGTCGAAAGGTTGGTGTTCGTTTTACAATTGCGTTTTGCAGATTAAAGCTGAAATGAATGAACCAAGTGCAGTTTTTGAGGCGTTATCTTGTGTCGTCGACTTTTGCTTGTAGAATTTTTCCAAATAAATTCATTAATTAAAAGTCAATAACTATTAAAGCGGTAACCTTTATCACCGTGTTCTATCAAGTTTCACTTTGTTGCCTTTCTCTGTGCTGTGTACCCCCTGGAAGCGAGCTCTGTATTTCGCGAGCCGTAATAAAGGCTTCGAAAGATTTCCGAAGTACCAAATTCGTTCGGGAAAGTACTGAATATGATTAAGGACGGTGCCAACTAATTCAAAGGTATTTTTGCCCCGGTTTATGATTATGCGGGAAATGTAGATCTTAACAAGTGTTATTGAAATCGAAAAAGAAAATTGGGGGTAACCACGCACCTTTCAAAGATAATTCATGAACAATATTTGTAAAAAGAATACAAAGCCATGTATGGCGTTCTTTCTCAAGTTGAAGCTTAATTATCTCTGAAAAATGCATGGTTACCCCCAATTTTCTTTTTGGATACCAATAGTACTTACTAAGATCTACTTTCTCTGCATAATTTTAAACCGCGCAAAAATATCCCTGTATTAGTATGCATCACCGATAGGAAATCCGAGTATCTCGAGATGCGCAGAACGTATCCGCATTAACAATAGTAGGCACCGTCCTTTAATAAAGACATCAGGGAGCTTACGAAACGACGACGCCGACGGCAACGACGACGCTAGAAAACAAAAAGGTTTAGTGAGCAAAAACAATGGCTCTGCACGTGCGTTTTACGTTTTGGTGCATTTCTTTGCCGTCATCTCCTAAATGACGACGTGAGATGACTAAATTCAAGGTTCTGTGGAGGACGTTAGCACATGACGATGAATTTTCAGTTCTCTCTCTACGCTTCCAACCCACTCATACCTGTTTAATTCCTCGTCAGTTACTACAGGTTTTTAACGCGAAACGACATGAAATAGTTTCGTAGTGATAATGAATAACGCGAACTTGATTTTTAAATGAAGTCCTCGTAGCCGTCGTCGTCCTCGTTTCGTAAGCTCCCTAGGGCTAGGGCAACAATAATGTCAGAAATCAATAATATTACTGGTCTAAAGGGGAAAAATCGCAAGAAGAGTAAGTTCAGTTGGAGTCATTTTTCAAAATAATTGACGACACTACTTTGGTTTCAACTTTAATCAAGACGGCCGTATAATAGAAGTGATGTTACTTTCCTTTTGGGTTACGTTGCCCCAGTTTCAACGCATTGCAAATACAAGAGAATCTTTTTCCATTCTTGCGTTTGCGATTGCCCGTTTTGCTTTGCAGTTGTTCAATTGTGTGTTTCCTTACGTTTAGATTTACATCGGCATTTGCGTGTGCCGCATTTGTGAAGCACGGTTTCGAGTAAGGTACCGTACAAGGGATGGTAATCAACCGGACGAAACGTCCGGCCTCAAACAAAGTTATTGTAAACAGATCCTGAAACACCTGATAAAAAATCCAACCTGATTCGCTACGGATCTTAGCCTTAAGCACTTATACTTTAAACGTTTTTTGGGAGTGTTTTTTTCAATACTTGCCAGAAACTCGTGCGCATCCACGAGGGTTCTGACCGGAAAATATCCGAGAAAGGCTTCGTGATTAGAGGGAGATTCAATTGAGTGTCGTAAAACCAAAACCAAAGTAATTACTTTGGCCAATCAAAAAGAACGGAACCAATCACAACTCAAAGTAATTGCACGTAAGCAACACAAGGCGCGGGAATCTGTGCACGCGCGAGCCATGATTGCTTTTGATTTCACTTCAGAGTGGTCAGAGAAAATGGCGCGCGAACTTTGAACCAATCACTGAGTGAAGTAAGTGCAAAGCCTATGCCAGTCGCTAATTAAGGTAGACACTCAATTGAAAACCGCTCTAACTGAGAAAAAGGAAAACCCTTTAGAAATTTCCTATGTTCTAAATTCCTTTGAAGGCCTTTGCAAGATCCCAAAAAGGATCATTAGCCATGACAAACCACATATGAACGTCAACCTGTTGTGTACCATTTTTGCACTTAAGGCTTGACAAAAATACGTTTTTCGAACCCTTTCCCGTTACACCGATGCTCATGTGCTGAGCCATTCTAGGCCTAATTTGTAGTTGAACATCATTTATTCTTTTAATTTTATACATCATCTGTTACGCAATTATAGATACCTTTACATCCCGAAGTACTAGTGTTTGCGGCACTGCGTTTGGTTCGAGGAATACTTTTCCATTTTTCCCACAGGGTTTTTAGTTTTTCGTATCCGGCAATACCGCTAGTTTTGTATTTCCCTTGCTGTATTATATGTGAAACATGACTGTTTTATTCAATTTATGTTCGCTAATAGTTGTGGATTTTATCCAATACTTCACGATTGTGATGTTACGACGGTGTGCAGCTGAGACTTCAAAAATAGACCTAATGGTATACTTCTCTTGCGTCTGGGGCGTGGTGAGGCTGAAATGTACCGTTTTTAGTAAGTTCTATACGAGATTTAAACCTGGCATCGGGCTTTCTGCTCTCAATTGGCATAATGTCAGTAAGAAAACTGAGAACGGACATTTAACCGTATATTTGCCACTTAGATGTAGCTTATTTTCAAAAGAATGACTGCACTTCACCCAATAGCATCGCTTTGAACTCGGAGGGTGCAATGTGCAGTTTGCAGGTCAGGGTTGCGGGTCATTGTTTTACCATAACTGAAACAAACCAAAATTTTACAAAAATACTAACCTTGGGCCTTAAGCATTATCGAAAGAATACCATTTAGGCCTAATGTTATCATTAGTAAAGGTTTGTGCTGTCTCAGCTATGGCGAAACAATGAACTACAACTTGGAGAACAGTGTCACGCTCCCGTCGAAACCCTGGCCTCTCTATTTTCTTCTTTGGACAATAAAGGAAAAGATAGAGAGAGACCCTGGAATGTGTTCCGCAGTTTTGCCATCTGGAGCTATCGTCTTGGTGATGACCTACATTTCCGAAGCCTCTTGACTCTGAAGATGACTTCAGTTCGCTTAAAATCTCACACAGTCAGGTAACAAAATAGTATTTGGGCAACTCGCTCCAAGGGCCTTCTCATTGTCTGGAGGAAATGCCAGAAATTTAAAATTGTTTGCCTGGGCCCAGTTCCTCAAAAGCCGATTAACGCTAATCTAAGATTAAAAATTAACCAAGCAGTTTATTTCTCTACTCCCAAATGCTGTTCAACGCAGATTTTCGGCAAAACTTTACATGAGAAGACGTCAATCTTGAAAAACAAAAAATAAGCAAAAGAAACTTTCACCAAAAAGTTGAAAACGTGAAACAAAAGTTTACGCTAATCCTGGATTAAGTTAATCAGCTTTCGAGGAACCGGGCCCTGGTGTTTTGATAACAAAGAGGAGGGATTGAACAAACGTTTGGGATCTACCTGTCGATTAAGGAAATATCATTGTGAGCAGAATAGGTTGTGTAGTCTGTTTCGTGATAAGGTAAAATAGAAAATGACAGCAAGTGAAAACCGAGCCTCAAAACGTCCTTCCTTGGAAGATCAGTTAAGAAAGCATGTGCGAATTTTTATAATTCAGTTATTATTGCTATTTTTCGTTGTGTGGATTCAAAAACACTTACGCGGGAAATATCAAAAATGGCGCCTTGACTCAAAAGCTGTGACCCTTCATTCTGTTGCGGTCGCCCCCTAATGTTTTGATGTCCTTGCAGAAAAGTAGAGCAATACAGCATGGCGGATACATTTGAAGGTGAACGTTAACCCGGTTTTCTCATGGTGGACGATGTGGGGACCGTTCCTTGCTGTGAAATATTAGTAGTCCAGGATTATGGCAAGCACTAGGCGCCGTGTCAAACTATATACGCTAAACGAAGACAGGCAGTGGGATGACCGTGGTACAGGGCACGTGTCTTCGTCGTATGTTGAACGTTTACAAGGGATGTCGATCATGGTTCGATCCGAAGAAGACGGTTTGTGGAGATTTTATCGACCCATGGCACCGTTCATCTGATTTTAAGATGGCTGTTTTATCGATAAAGACCGATAAACCTGTTATAAAATGACCCGGTTGTTTCGTTTACAGGTTCAATTCTACTTGAGTCGAAGATTCAGCCGCACACTGCCTATCAGAAACAACAGGTACATCACGATTATTGTTATTTAAGTCACCCAGTTGCTCATGAGAATAACGTTTAAACAACAGTTGTTACTTTTCTTTATAATAGGAAACCCTAATTGTGTGGTCAGAGGGCGAAAACTATGATCTAGCATTGAGCTTCCAGGAGAAAGCTGGTTGCGATGAAATTTGGGAGAAAATTTGTCAGGTGAGCTTTACATCAACTACACAAGCAAAGTTTGTCGATAACTTTTAGGCCTAATTCTTGACTGCTTACATTTTTAAAAGTAGTGTAATATTCCTTGCAAAAAGGCACTCATTTGTTTGATATTAAACAAATCTATGAGGAAAACAAGGAGTTTCTTCGGAATCATTGAATATGTCAAGTGTCAGCGAAACTAGACTTTCGCTATCGAATTTTAACAGTTGTACTACGTTAATAAGCTTTAGTTTTTGGAATCCACTTTGCAGATTCAAGGAAAAGATCCTTCCGTGACCATTACACAAGACATTCCCGAAGATGATGACTCGGAGGAAAGATTTGAGGAAGTGTTGGATTCAACGGGGCCAATTGAACTACCACCTTGCGAACTTAGTAAACTGGAGGAAATCGCCGAGTTATTTAACAGCGTTCTACCTTCTCCAATTCGTCGAGAAAAGTTATCCTTAGCCATTGAACAAGACAATTACATTAGGAAAATGCTAGACCTGTTTCACATCTGCGAGGATTTGGAAAACCTCGAAGGACTTCACCACTTGTATGATATTTTCAAGTCGCTGTTTTTTATGAACAAACAGTCGCTGCTAGAGATTATGCTCGCCGATGATTTAGTCTTCGACGTTGTGGGGTGTTTAGAGTACGATCCTGGAAAACCGTCTCCTCAGCGTCACAGATTATTTTTAAAGGAAAGCGCGAACTTCAAAGAAATCATTCCCATAACGAACTCAGATACCATAAACAAGATTCATCAAACTTATCGTGTACAATACATTTTCGACGCAATCCTTCCACCTCCGACGGTTTTCGACGAGAATTTGTTTTCGGCTCTGAATTCGTTCATACTTTTTAATAGGATAGAAATTGCCTCTCGTCTGCAGGTAAGAAACTCAGGAAGGTTAATTTTTATTTTCGACGCAAATTTGCCTAGAACATTTATTTTGTTGTCATGGGAAATATTAATGACGCAGTTTTTTGCCTGTTCGTTATGATTCGATTTGTAATCTGAGCCTAGTTGAACTTTGTGGGGGAAAAGGGTTGAATTTGACATCCGGAGGGCAGTTCTTTTTGGGGATGATAGTTTGATTTCCAAGAGGAAGAGATTCAATTCAACTTGCTATTCCTGCAGAGAAAATCCCCATCGGTTCATGTTTTGTTCAACTATTAAAGATTTTGAACTTAGATGAAAATTTCCTTTTGTATAGTTACTGCCCTTGTTGGTGTAGATATGGCTAGTTGTGTGTTAAACTTGACTGTTTCATTTCCTCTTCTGTTGTTTAACTTGTTCTGGCGATATGTGGTGTGTGAGCTTATATAATAGTCAATATGAGGAACAAGGAGGGACAGGTGCTGTTTGGAGAAAGTTTGACGTTTTCTTTGTACCTTGAACAAAACATTCTGTTTGTCTATGTATTAACCATGTGGCAACGAATATCTTGACTGAAATGAAACTGTCATTGTGGAAGAAAACTATATCAATCTAGTCATGTAATTTAATGTACTTTTCAATGCACTGCATTAAATAGGTGCTTAATTGCGACAGTACAAAAACTTTGTCACCAGAGACACTTCAGTGTTTTGTTAACTACATGTAGTTTTCTTTTGGTAACAGATTCATTTTTCCTTAGGGTCAATGTGTCTGGGGTTGACTCGTGCACTCATCCAACTCTGTTTAATTTGTTGGTCCTATATACTGCCCTCCACAAGATCTTTCTTTGAGTACTCAACTTTGCATCATTGATCTCAAGCAAAACCAATTTTGCATTTGTAAAATTGATTTCGTTTTTTACTCATTCCAGAAAATTCTGTTCCAGGACTAGTTTGTTCTCTGATGGCAATTAAGACAAGAAAAAACCCATTCCGTTGTGTTTGTGTGCATGTGTGATGTCTGCACTTGGTTTATCACTTTCCAAATCTAAATGGAGTTGTACTTATATTTCTCACAGGAGGATGATAAATTTTTAGCTGATATGTTTTTGCAACTTACGGATGAAGATACACTGGAAGAGCGACGGAAGCAGCTGGTTTGTTGAGTTTTCATTTACATGTACTTCTCACAGTTTGTTGTTTTTCACCGAGATCTGGAAGGAAAAAAATCCTGCAGTATGCAAGGATGAGTGGCTGTTTGGATTTAATTTTCTAGTCGGCTTCTTATTGTCAAGTTGTGACTCTTTTAAGTGTTATTAAGTTAATACTTCCCAGCTACCATTGTTTTTTGCTTGTAGCATATTTAATTTAAAGTTGTTTCCTTGTTTCCGTTTTTTTCAGGTTAGTTTTCTGAAAGAATTATTTAGTTTTTCATTACACTTTCAACTTCATCAGAAAGATGAATTTTTTAAGGTTTGTTGAAATCAGTTTTATTTCTTGTCAATATATTTTACACTGTGTAATTTTTAATATTATTAATCTCTTCTTGACCTTCCCAACAATACCCTGAAAATCTTGATCTTTGCTGGGAGATGGTTGTGCCTTTAAATTTTCTAAAATCTTTCGTTTTTTTTTTAAGCTAATATCTCATAGTTTCTTTGTTTTCAATCTCTTAGGCACTTGCACATCATGGATTGCTTCCTGCTTTGGAAATGCTGCTCGTAAGTACTTGTTTGCAGATTAAGGTGCATGCAAGTGTTTTCTTATTCCTTTACAAACTGTATCTTCCATGAAAGGTTTTCCGACATTATCTATACAGGAAAAAAAAAACAAAGCAGATTGTGCTTCCTTGTGTTATAATGCAATTGTCCCAAAAAATATACTGTTGTTATAAGGCAGTGAAAACTTTTGACTGGTGGTAGTGCACAGGACCGTCATCTGCTTGAAATCCCTAGCTGGACTAACAATCATTGTTTTTAATACCTCAGGTAAAAGTGTATAATTCTTTTAATAGTTATAATTTGCATTCCTCAGTGCATTGGTTTAAGGTAATTCCCTTGAAATGGATGTACTATCCAGATTTCTGTCAAATTTGGCACAATTGATGTTAAAGCACAAGACATTAAAAAAATGTAGTAAAAAGATGGGGTCACCATGCTTGTTTTTGCACTGCATGCCCTTTAGTTTAAGTGTTTTTTACTAAATTAGGTGGGAAGTGTGAGAAACTTGATCATTAGTTATACAGCAAAAGCTACTGAATATCACTGAAAACTTGAGCCTACTTGTTTGTGAAGGCCGAAATCTTGCAGTAAAGTTATTTCATATTCCTCGATCTTGCAAAAAAAAGTAAGCAAATAGGACTACTACATTATCACCTCACATACAGTGTCTGGCTCCAAATGCAGTTTTCACGTCATTTATGTTTAAATACTACAGCTTCTACTATCCAACTTTTTGGCTCCTTAAAATGTGTTTTCCGTGTACCTATTACAAGTATGTAACGTCATTGAAAAGAGGGGGTCACCCTGCTTTGTTCAGGAGAAAATAGCCATTCCTTGACAGGTTAAACTTGGAGTCAGTGAAAATCTACCATCTACCATTCTACTATTCTACCATTCATTGTTTTACGGGGGTTATCATTCACACATGACCCCTCAACAACTTTTTTTTCGTTTTTCAAGACTAAATTTGGGTGGACGGCACTCAAATGTTTCCATAGCAAATTCAACTGCCACCAAGTAAACAGGGTTATTATCATGGAGATATTTGGTTGACGTCCACCCAAATTTAGTTTTGAAAAATAAAAATAAAAAGTCAGTGAGGGGCACATGTGACTGATAACCACAGTAAAAAGCCCTTACTGATAAAGGTTTAAGTATTCTATTAAGGTAACATACATGTAGATTCTCTTGTCATTTGCAGGTGAGTGACGATGAGGAAAACCGCCTTGCATCTGTTGAGATATTTTCACAGGTGGTTGATATCTGTCCCTACCTTGTCCGAGATTTTGTCATGAAAGAGGCTCAGACACAAGAAGAAGTAAGTGACAATTAGATACTGTATGGCAAGAAAAGTCCCCAAACCTTTAAGTGCATTGAACATTTCCATTGTGACAAATCAGAAAAGTGGTTGTGGTGTACTTACACAATGTCTTGCTTCACACAGGACATGCTTATTAATCACATGATAGACTACATGATTTGCGATGGAGACACAGGTAAGTGGTAAAGCATGTACCATAAAAACTTGTGTATAAGCCGCATCTTTTTGCCGAGGTTATTCTTT
>NC_090894.1:8694476-8704476 GCF_036669925.1 Montipora capricornis
TCTGGACCCCTTTTTGAAAAATTTGGGGGTCCATTGCAAAATTTGGGGGTCCAGCTAATTAATATTCAAGAATTAATATGAGAGATATTTCCTCTTAATTTCTGCTGCAGTTCACTTTCATATTTCTAATTGAAATAATATAAAGGCTTATAACTCCCAACTAATATTTTCTTTAAATTATCAATTTTTTTGAAACTTTTGTGCCTGTTGATTCCTCGATCAAATTGTATGGGCTGTCAAAGCTCAATCGATCACATTGAAAACGTTTCGAGGAATCCGTATGCTGTAGGAACTGTTGGCTCCAGTTGAAATGATCTAGATCTCCACAGCAAAAAAAAACAGAACTGAATCTAAATTTTCCGCAAAAGAGATTCATTTATTTTAACTACGCGTGAGGTGGAACAAAAGAGTAAACAAATGTAAGTGATCGATACGCAGTTCATCGTCGGCTCGTGCGGCCTTGACTTCGCCATGGCCAATGTTCAACACCTTAATTATAACACCAACTCCGAAGAAAAGTTGCATAATTTGCAAAACAGACAAGTCACGTGCAAAACAACAACCGAGACGATGACACGTGCTTGCCCGGAATTAATATCAACAGAGTCGCACAAAACAAAAATTTAACATACTTTGCCTTTGGATTCTCTGTTATTTTGCTCACGATAAGCGAAATATTGCTTGAAATTCACTTGGAAAGCATGCAACAAACTGAACTTTGACTGAAATGTTTTATCACTGGCAACAGATCAAAAGTGTCGCCGATTGTCTCACCTAAAAAACAGCTCTGATCCTGTCACGCAACACGTGCGAATTCAAAACTCAACTTCTGAAGCCAGATATCACAAAATGAAATTATTTGACTACAAAAATCCGAAAATAGCAGCTTACCTTGGAATTTAAGGAACTCAATCATTTCTCCGTTGTAAGAAATGGGAATGTTCAAGTTCCTTGTGAAATATGCCGTTTGCATGTTTTTCCTGGCGTTTTTAATTTGCATAAACATTCGACTTTTTTTTCTGCGTCCAATTGGACCCTTTCTTCTATATTCTATGCGTCCAAAAGAGAAGCGAGTGCGTCCCAGGACGCAATGGCGCACTCTGGACAGTGAGTGAAACACGTCCTGGTTGATGTACAAGGTCCAGAAATGGCACACGCTTCCCTCAAGCTTTGATAAGCAGCTACGAAATTCTTCAACAACACTTTCTGCAACACCAGTTGTTCGCAAAGAAGACAGAATTTTGTGTCGCACGAGGCAGAATCCTTTACGCAACGAGAATGTGACGTCATAACTGCCCGCCCGATAGAAAGCCCAAAAAAACCTCAGAGCTTTCGCTAGCGTTCACAGGAAACCCACGAAATTAGGAAGCATTCTTCCTACGCAATAAGTGGTGGCATCAGTGAATAAAATTCATGTTGTATTTCGTGAACACCTGGGCATGTGCCTGTAAATTCAGTCTTGGTGTGCAGTATGTGCTGTTTAAAGTCAATTTTTAGCTGCTTTTGAGCCTCTTTTCTAAAATGTTGTGGACAGCACTAACATTAGTTAGGTACAAACATATGTGTACATACTTAATTGACCGCTCCCCACAGGGGCTTTTCAGGGCCAATGAAACACAATTAATGAAATGATCGAACAGAACACCCACAACTGTTAAGAATCCCAACTGGCCGGAGGCAAGCCAGTTGGCTATTTACAAGTGGCAGCTGGGAAGTTGAACCAGGGACTACCAGGAACAAATTCAACTAGTGGTCAGAACGGGTCTTGAACTTGGGATCCCTGGATCTCAAGGCAAGTGCCCTAACCACTAATTGTTGTAAGTGCTCTCAAGTTGTTTTTGCAGACATGCAACTCTACTGGTATCTGTCTGCATTTAAGAAATGAAACTTCCAAGCTGGTATATTGGTATCTGTGCAGTTGGAATGCTGCTTGGTCAAATTTGCTTGAAGTGGCTCTTTTAGTGTTTTTTTTTACGAGCTTGATCACAAACTTAACCCTTTCAGCCCCGATAGTGCCAAATGGCACTTATAGATTTTACTCTGTCTAACGCCAGACGATTTTACTCGTCAATGGGGAACCCCTCGGGGCTTAAAGGGTTAAGCTAACAGCGTAAAAAAACTATGTCCCTGTTTAAG
This sequence comes from Montipora capricornis, assembly GCF_036669925.1. NCBI lineage: Eukaryota > Metazoa > Cnidaria > Anthozoa > Scleractinia > Acroporidae > Montipora > Montipora capricornis. Next base: position 8,696,613 of record NC_090894.1, read on the forward strand.
CTTCCCTGAAATAACTGCAACCAATCGATTCGGTGTGTTTGTCTTGCAGATGATTATGTAAACAATGTGACCCTTGGACACATTCTTGAACTCTTGACTTTCTGCGTAGAGCACCACACTTATCACATAAAAAACTACGTCATTAGTAAGGACCTGCTCAGAAGAGTTCTGGTTCTTATGAAATCACAGCACAAGTTCTTGGTTTTAAGTAAGTTTATGATGTTTTTGTTTTTTTGTGTGTGTAGTGAGGCATTCATTTGTACGGTTATTTTTGCATTGTGCTATTTTATTGTTTTGACTTACAAATTGAAATGGCTCTCTTGTTTCATAATTGATTATAACTAACTATAACTTCATAATTGATTATATCTAAAAGATAGATAACCCTTTGAAAAAGTGCCATTCTTTGGGGTGTAAGGGTTTCCACCTCTCTCGTATATTTACATTTGTATGATGTCAAAAGTTGTCAGTTTACACATTTACCCAATGCAAACATCTAAGTTGTTGTTTTAAGTGATGGCAACAAGGCTTATTGCAATCAACTTTGGTACATTAAGCTTTTTTTTTTTTGGTAAGTTGAATTCATCAAATTGTGTTCCAATTTTCAAACAATACACTGTAATTTATGAGCAACTGTTCGTTGGTGGCATGAAAATTTGAAACAACACTCTTGTTGTCTTCTTTGTTACATTTTTTAATGCCATCACAGATCTTTTAAATTACTTTCAAATATAATCCATTCTCTTTGTTGCCTCACTTAGATTCACTTCGATTCCTGAGAAGAATAGTTGGCCTAAAAGATGAGTTCTACAATCGTTACATTGTAAAAGGACAGTTGTTTGATCCAGTTATTTCTGCATTCAAGGAAAATGGACAGAGATATAATCTTCTCAACTCTGCTATTGTGGAGTTGTTTGAATTCATTAGGCTGGTGAGCATATTAGTTTAACTTGATCAGGGTTAGGTCTGCAAGGGGTCATGCCAATTTAAAAGACCATAGCTCTCAAAAACAGCTACATAATAATTGCAGCAGCATCGGTCTTTTTCTTTGAAATCATTCTAAACTAATATTAATTTATCTTGGATTCTACTTTCTTAACTTCTAGAGAAACATTTGGTGGAGCACGTTCCCCCTCGAAAACTTGTGGACAGCCCAGAAATGGGTGTTTTTGCTCCCATTCCATGGTGTACTTCACAAAAAAAAAATTGAGGAAAAATATAATAGGAAAATTAATACTGATACCAGAAACCCATAAGGGTTGTAACGTGTAACGCGCGTTCACAACTTCCGAATATTCGGTGCTAAGTACCATATTTGGAAACCCCTCGCTCCAGTTAATTTTATGCGAGAACATTGGTGGTATTGCATCACGGTGTTTTTGCGAACTGATTGGTTGAATGTTTCTCTCTTGTTGTTCCAAATATGGTACTTAGCTAATTGAATATTCAGAAGCTTGTTTCCCAGCACACAAGGAGCCGTTACACGTTTCAACCCTTGTGGATTTCTGATGATACTGAATGAGTAATTTAGCCCATTCAGTTCACTCCTCAAGTGCCCCGGGATGACCCCAGTTGATGAATAAAATCATCTGGCATTGGACATTGTAAAATCTGTTACATTTAAGTCTCAAGGCTAGGAGTCAGTAGGGTTAAAGGGGCTAGGTCACGCAATTTTAGGCAATTTCAGCACTGATCGAATGGTCATAGAATTAACTAAAATATCAAAATAACAGTTCACAACTATAGAAGAACTCTAACAAAACACAGGGAAGCCAAGAAGGGACATGGATGGACAAAACTGGAGAGGATTGAAATGGATTGAATGTGGGTAAATTTGAAAAACTTCGGCCCACCTTTTTTTCAAACTTTTATCATTCTATATCAAAATGTCATTTACAAAGCTGGAAAATCATTCTCAGTTGTTATGTGGCTGTGACTTTGCAAATGAAAGACTCTTGCTCTGCCAATTTCACGTTTAGAGCTCATAATTAACAAAATTAAACAAAATTACCTAAAATAGCGTGACCTAGCCCCTTTAAGTATCTCAGCAAGTTTACTATTCTATATCTTTTTCATAGTTGAATCTTATCCCCATATTTTGGGAGTGTTGTTCTCCAGGCATGTCATCAGGGTAATGTTTGGTATTCCTTTTTTTTGTTTAGGAGGACATTAAGAGTCTCTGTTCTCATGTATGTGCAAAGTATACACCATATTTTAAAGAAGTTACCTATGTAAGTACTTTTAAAGGCCTTGTACAAAGGAATGAGCAAGAGCAGGACCGGAAGCAGCCGAACAACAGAATTCTTGAGAGGTAAAATAAAATATCAGCAACCTCTTTTTAACTCTGCTCATTAATTAATTTCTTTATGATTCAGTCTTATCCCTTCTGCACAGGTGGTTTTCAGAGGAGACTCCAAATTTCCCAGGGGACACCCAGACTCAAAATACAGGACCCTGCTGACAAGTTGCCCTTTGAAATTTGAGGGGATATGTTTACTTCCGATTTGCTCTTGAATGCTAGTTTAAGCGCACTGTGTGTGCTCTCCCCTCCGTGCTATTGCTGCTCCCAACTTACAACGTTGGAACTTTGGCACTTGTGCCAACATTCATGTACGTCCAGTTAAATTTTCACTCTTTGACCTGCTCTTCCGTTTTCTGCTTGCAGTAGAGGTGGCTTGAATCACGGAATCATTCATGTCAACAGCCGATTTAGGCGAGACGTGCGAGCTCCGGAGGAAGAAGAAGAAAACTGGTTTGACCAGGAGGATGAAAATGGTGAAGAAACTGTCATGATCGAGCAGAATGACCTGCTTAATGATGAACCGGTGTTCAAGAATCGAAAAAGCTTTGTCAGTGAGAAACCACCTCCTTCCCTCGTCAACAACAAACGAGTTAGTATATAATTAGGTGGACTTACAAGTAGTATGTGTATTTGTACTTCAAACATCCTATATAATTGGACGAGACTTGTAAATCACACACAGCCTGAAAGAAGTGGCTACGAAAAAAATTGTTTCAAGGCTTACACTAGTTGAAAATTCCTGCCTTAGTATATCTCCGTTTGGGTATTTTGGTATCTCAGAGTTCATGCTTTGTCAGTGTGGGCAGGCCTCAAAGGGAACCTCCATTAAAACAAGAAAATAACCAGAAATCACAGAACGTATTGTTAAAAATCAAAATTGTTCGAACTTTTTCCAATGGAAGCGCCTGTATCTGAAAAATAAATGAATTACAAAAACGCTTCTTGTAGTTTTCAAATTTCCCGGGAGCCGCCATCTTGAATATTTGTGACGTCACGGTTACCCTATTGTTTCAAAACAAAAGCTCTGTGTGAAAACAATGAGGGTAACCGTAACACGTCACAATAGACCATTTTCGAATTCTCACGGCTGGACTGGATCTAGCATCAAATGAAGGCTAATGCGAGCAAATCTTTTCAAATGCAAAGTAATTTGCCTGCAGTAGCCTCCATTTCATGCTAGATCCAGTCCAACCGTTAGAATACGAAACTGGCCTTATTCAACATGGTGGCACCCGGATAATTTGAAAGTGAAAATAAGTGATTCTTTTTTGAAGAAAACAGTGGAGCAAATGTGATTGGATACATTATTTTGTTCGGTTTAAAATTATTCATTAGTTGGAGTGGAAGTTCCTTTTAAGGTGGTTCAAACCAGTTGCAACACTTGGAAGAAACGTTCTTATTAGAAGGAGTGACACTTCAACACTTTATCACTTAACAGCAATGTTATGGTACAGTAAACACCCGCATATAAGAACCTAGTGATTTAAGAACCTACAGGCTGAAATTGGACATTCTAGTACCCAAATATATAAGAACCTCTTTAGGCTGGCAAAGAACAATAGGTTCTTATACAAAAAAACACTCTTCTTTTGTAGCCAAAATACTGGATTTTAATTGATAGAAATTGTGAAATTTCTGAGAAACACCATGAAAATTATTTGTTTAATTGAAAATCTTATAAATACAGAGTATAGAATACTGTATAAAATTATACTGGTGTAGCCTTGGGACTTGAATCTGTAGAGTGCCCTGACTTTTGCTCCTGTGAAATACACATTACTGCTTGTCTTTTTCAGTCCAACTGTAACAGTGATACCCAAAGAAAATGTTTGTTCTTTCTGTGCTTCAATCATTTAGGAATTTCGATCCTGACATTCCCTAACTTCTGAAATGTTCAGGTTGCATGTGGTTTCTTTCTTCTTTCCCTAAATTGGGTTGTTATTTATTTTTGCTGTTTTTATTTATATATTTATATTGCTGTTAACAATTTACATTATTATCAAATACAACTGTAAATATGGTAGCCTATGATACTGAATTTATTATTGTTTAAAAAATAAGGCTTGGCATTTTTGCTGTTTAAGATACAAATGTTTAACCATTATGACATACTAGTACTACAGTAGTTCTCTGAATGGTATCACTATGACAAGTCCTACAAATAAGAACCTACTAAGAACCTAATCAGCCTGAGTTCGGAAAAACTACCCCAAAATATGAGAACCCGTTCAGCCTGAACCCAAAAATTCTAGGTTCTTATACGCGGGTGTTTACTGTACCATATCAAACACCAATTATTGCTGAAAAAGATTCGGTCATTTTTGTGACATATAAAGTTACTGTGGCAACAGGAAAGCCCTGCAAAAACGCCCCATATTTTGGCTTTAGCTGCTCATATCTCGAAAACGAACTCGGAAATAACAAATGATGAATTTTTTTTTCTGAAATGTAATCAGCTGCCAGAATGAAACTTTCTGCAAAGTTTTAAAAAAATTCTGTGGAGCGGATTCAGAGCCACCTGAACTGATTGAAACTTTTAGGTAGCTCTGAATCCAAGTCACAGAATTTTGTTATACCTTTTGTAGAGTCTCATCTTGGCCTGCTAATCACTTTTGTGCAATACGAAAATGGGGTCACGCAGTTCGTTTTTCACATGTGAGCAACTAAAGCCAAAATATAGGGTGTTTTTGAAAGGCTTTTCTGTTGCCATGGTAACTCGTTACGTCACAAAAATGACTGCATCCGGTTCAGCAATTATTGATGTTTCACATGGTACCATAACATTGCTGTTACGTGATTAAGTGTTGTAGTGTCAATCCTTCTAATAACAAGGTCTCATGAAAGTGTTGAAATGGGGTCAAAAAAGCCTGGGCCACTCCCAGATTGGTCTCCTTCAAAATTACTGTCGAGCAACCCCCCACCCCCCCTTCATATGCAAAGTTCCGCCCACTGGGATCTAGCCAGGCCAACCACGTACTGGCAAATATAGACCAAGATAGACTCCTCCCCCAACGTGTTAACTACTAAACCACCACCCATTCAGTCATCGCTTACATTTTTTCTTCCTCTTTTGTTTTAGCCTTTGATTGGACTTGTTGATTACCCTGACGACGAAGATGAAGATGACCACGAGGATGATGGAACGTCAACCAGCCCTGCGAAAAGAGTGCGACTCAACACCTCCTAGCATTGGCTTTCTCGGGCGCGGTGGCGAAGCCCTGCCTGGGTTGCTCACTTCGTCACCCGTCGTCACACATCGTAAAACACCAAAAGCATGACAGCCCATCAGACGTAGCCTCAAGGAAACCTTTCCTGTCTGGTCGGCAGTTTGGCTCACAAACATCTCGTGCTGTGTTTGGATTGGCGGGGACAGTCTGTTATTATATGTTATATTAAGGATTACTATGGGAGCTGCTTTCACTTCAGCTTGTCAATATTTTAACTTTGTTTGTGTGACATTCGTTACGCGGGCAAGTTGTGTCACGCGTTCGCAACGCGCAACCACGGAACTCCTTTCCAAGTGAACGAAGTTGAATTTAATTTTTAGATCGTAAATATTAGCCGAACCTGCCATCTGTGAATTGATCCTTTGTGAAATAACTATTGAGAAACATTACATCGATAATTTTAAAATAAATTTTCAGTTCTACTTTTTATTTGGTTCCGTTGAAAAAGGTATCCTTCATAATGAAGATGGGTATTCAGAGGGTTGAGAGGCTGGCCTCTATTCGCATGCATAACGTCCTTGGGCCAATCCAAACACTGCAGTAAAACGGCGGGTTTGCAAAGACGAAGAACAAGGCGAAAAAGAGTGGGTGGAATCTTCCGTAGCGGCTTTCAGAAAGTGCGCATCTTGTTGAAATGCTTCTATATAAGACTGAGCATGAAACTGTTCTTTGACAGTCACTGTCCAGCATAGGCAACATAGAAATTGTACGTTTTTAAAACTAAATTATTCAACGTGTATCCATCGCGCAAAGCCTTCAGTTGAGAAAAGTCGTTTACCTTCCAGTGAAGTGGGTTTTTTTTTTACGACAAACAAGGAGCCCCTTTGCGGTTCAATATCGTATTTTTAACTCAGTTTGTGTACAGATTTTTTTTGTAAAGAATCATGGAACTCAGATGATTCATTGTCACTGCTGTTTTCATTGGTTGTCAAGTTATTTGCCGTGTGGTGCGTGACAATTGTCACAATCATGTCACGGGCTCTCTATGATGTGTCCGAATAAGCGTGAGAGCTGTAGTACCGTGACATATATATTTCCTGATTCTTCTTTCCTTGGACAGTAGCATGTCACTACGTAATTTTTATTTTCTTTTTACAGAAACTTCCAGTTTTAATTTTTGGTTTAATTGAAGCTGCTTTTGTATCTTTTTTTCAACTACTTAGTGAAGAGTTAAAAAATTATCTTTCTCACTTTTTTTTTAAAATCAAATCTCAGGTTAGAGAATGAATAAATATGGTTGGTAAATGATAAATACCATTTAATTTTGCTGTTCGCCAAAACCATTCTAGGCTGGTAAGAGAACAGGAAATACACTGTGCTCTTAAAAAGTGTGGGCCTTGGGTGAGAGACCTTTTTTTTGCTCATTGGTACACACGCGTGTTTTCTCAAGAGGATTACAACGAGCTTTAAAATTTGCGACCTCAGCACATCATGGATAGCAGCTATTGTTTCAAACTTTTTAGTTTCGTTGAATAATGAGGAAGGTCTCCCGGCGAGAAGAGGTGATGTAAACACTTCCCACTGAGGGTTCACGAACTTTGGATTTTGACTGAGCCATTTTCAACGACAAATTGTTTTAAGTTGATGTATCATTACAAAGAGTGGTGATTGGCTCAAACATTTCGCGCCACACTTTCATCCAATCAAAGGCGAAGGCAATATTCACACTGGCTTTGCCACGGCTTTGTCTTCTGATTTACGTTCTGATTCAGTTGGCACATTTTTGACTCTCTGCGTCCGTTTCTTATGTCTATAGAATAAATGCAATAGTGTAGCAGCAGCTCTCGTAACCTGCAATTGTAAGCAGCTTCTACAGTCGTTGTTTCAATTGTTTCGTCTTTTGTTTTTGGCAAGGGTAGCGAACCAATCACAAACGTTACGAGGGCTGCTACATCATCCAATGTACGTGGTCTTGGTTTGACAGCTCTCATTGGAGAATGACTTGGAAAGGCTTCACAACTTAGCGATAGCCCCCTTGCGCTCTGTGGAGTAAATAAGCCTGGTTTTCACCAGCGACGCACGCACAAGCATAAGTAGCTTTGCTTGTGAAAACGAACGTCGACATCAACCACAGCCTCTGCCATTTTGTTCAAATGCTCACCCAGGGAATCTGGAAAGAGTGCTTGGCCAGGCGTAGCAAATTTCCTTGTGCTTATGCTGTGTTTCGTTTTCACACAACGCAAGCACAAGGAAAGGAAAATTTTTTATCCTTGTGTTTACGCTTGTGTCAACCCCGTTTTCACGGTGAAACAAGCGCTCCTCTGCTTGCGCGTGTGCTTGCGTCGCTAGTGAAAACCAGGCTTTACGCGGCGTTAATGTAGCTATCCTTCAATTC
>NC_090894.1:8709476-8726976 GCF_036669925.1 Montipora capricornis
ATAGGTACTGATGAAATGTCCAGATTAAAAACAACTTGTTTTATTCATTACGAAATGGTGAAAAGTGGTCACTAACCTCTAAAATACGCATGTTGTGTAACATGAAACAAGATATGAAAGTTATGAAAAACAAATCATGATAATCATCAAATCGAGCCATAAAAATGTTAATGTGGGAGAGAAAAGTTGTATTGCAGCACAAAAAACATCTTACAATAACGGGGAAGCTCGCATTTTATGGCTTATCACATACATGGCAAAATTACTGAATTCTGATTGGCTGAGACGGAGGGTATGGCACTTTTGGTAATCAAGAGGGCGTGATTACTTGATCCTGATTGGTTAACAGTTGCTTATCCAGAGCAAGCGAAGTTACAAGAGAATCTTCTTCCAGATTCTGACTCTGATAAACTGCTTTTTGTCCACATGTAAAATACAGTTTAATTAAATTAAGCGCTATTTCCGTTGACAGCATCGATTTATTGATCTGAAATCTAACCGAATGAAAGCGTGTTAAGTTGATTGTCATTTGTCGCGGAATTGAAAGGGCTTCCATCGATAATTTTGCCCGTTATGTGATAAACATGTAATCGCAATGTGCCCTCGTGCAATTAAGGATTAATTTCACTTGTATTTTCAAATTTTGTGAAAACTTTGAAAATACCCGTGAAATTTATCTTGTCTATTGCCCTCGGGCCTATGTGATTACACAAACTAATCGTCTCAGTTACCAAAGACGACATGACCATGACGACACCTGTATCCTCGCATTTTAGAAAAAAGGAAAATCTTAGTAAAAGTCATCAGTATCTATGAAGTAAAAGCCGATAATGGAGACTAATGACCCAATCAGAACGTGAAAGGCAACATCCTAGGTTGAAAATTAAAAAAAAAATTATACATGGTCTTCACCTGACCTCACAGCAGCCATGTTAAACGTCTTTTGGGAATAATGCAAAACTAATCTCGTACCCAGGTCTCCCACGGTCATACTGACAGAGTGAGATCTGGGTACGAGACTATTATTATTGGAGCCACAAATTTTTTGCTGTTCTTTTCTGCACCATGGCCGTCTCATCACGTCATTGAAAACCATCCATTCCTTGTGTCCTCGAAGATGTCTTGGATGCAATTACTTACGCTCTTGAGTTAGGGTTGTCGCTCGTTGACCTGATGTTTTTTCATACTCTCTGTGTCATTTATCTGTCAATTTTTGATTGTACTTCGGCGGTTTAGGCTAAAACAACAAGTATTCACTCACCCTGAAGTAATTTTGGTGAAATGATGTTAAAAAAGGAAAATGACCGAAAATAAGAAACAGACATCACTCATCTCATGTGATTTGTTTTCGAGGAAATCTTTCGTCGCGATTTTCCGAATTCTTTTGGAGGAAATTTGTACTCAATCAATGGAATTACACTTGAGGGTGAAAAAGGAAACTGAACGGTAATAATAGTGGTGTGAAATTGTTTAAAGAGTACTGAGCAACTTTCCAAAAGTGTTTCCTGTGTGTTTATTGAATTTGACAAAATGTTTCCGCATTTCGAGTCTGCGGGGCATTTCTCACGGTTGTGGTAAGAAACACACAGCTGTTGTCACTTTATGGACTTGATTGCAATTTAGAGACGGCTTAATTACGCAACGCTGTTCCGCGCGAATCACCTTGATTAAGACTTTCACACCATTTAGTTTTTAGTGGCCACACGTTTCAAATTTTCTACTATGTGTGTGCTTTCAGAGAAACGACGGTTGAATATGGCCTAAAATTGTTAACCCTTGGACAATGCGTGTCACAGGCCTCACCCCCTGCTCACTGTTTTTACGGGTAAATGAAGGGTTTAGCCTCATATATTTTCACTGCTTGAAAATGATGCTTCTTGGTCTGGGATGCAGATGAACAATTCATTTTGGCCCCCACCCCAAATTCTGAAACCCTGTTATCACTACTGCTATTTTGTGATTTAATAAAGAAATACACTTAACTTTCCTCATCGATCATACGTTCATTTCATAACTCAGACGCGATAGATTTCAAAGCATAAGAAGGCCGTATGTACGGTGACCCATAGGGACAAAACACTTCCCAGAATCCAAAACACTTCCTAGAATGCCAAAGAGACATTTGTTCAAAAACTGTTACACAATCAAATTTTTTTTCATCAGTTTACCTCCGTAAATAAAACGTTTTGTATTGGATTCATCTGTCACATCTTTGTGCCCTCGGATTGAAGAGATGCTTTTTGTAGCTAACCATGCTATACCATAGAGCTGAGAGACTACACGTTAAACGGAGCTAAACGGTCGTCAGTCACTGTATTGCTCTCCATAAAAAAATACCCATAAATAAAAGGAAAGCTTTAAAGACAAGCGGATGGTGATTTCCGGCCATAAACAAAAAGCCTTGAAGCTTCGTGTTTTCTCACTTCAGCTCCGAGGTCTCTGAGAAATGCCGCATTTTCCATTACATGTATTGCAGATTGGAGAACGACAAAGTTTAGAAATATGACCCCTTAAAAAGTTCAAATTAACCCTTCGCCTGCATGACCTAAAATTCATCTGAAATCGCTGATCTCTCAAATTGGGCATTACCAGGAGCTCATCAAGATGAGCTCCTGGCATTACTGGCGAATCAGCGCTTTTTGTTACGCGTCTTAAATCTGTTAAATCGTTGATCCTTTACATTTTAAATTTCAAATTAGGCAATATAAAATCATGCAATGATGTTTACTTAAGAGGAAGTAATTAAAATGTAATCCCAACGAAGTATTTTGATTTCACAAAAATTTCGATGCACTGAAAAGGCGGAAATGCGGGGAACAAAAGCTAAATAAGGAGGGAATTATTACCTCACCCCTTCGGAATTTAACAAGTCTAAATTTGGTCTTCGCGAATTTGATAAAACAATGAGTAACCGTGGCTATTTTCAAACAAACAAAAACAAGGCAAATCACAATGTTTTTGTTAGGCAGGGAGTAATCTGCTTGTACAATGAGTACAATATTGAATGTCTATTTGTTTGGCTTGTCAATCAAAGCGAAGTGTAACGCCAAACTGTGTGCATGTTTAAGTTAGAGACAAATCTTCCAGGACGGGTAGAGAATAAGGATCAGGACTACGGTGATATAAAATAGTATCTATCATGAATCCTAGCTGATTTCAAAGTCAACCGAAAAAAAAGAAAGTTTAATTGAACATTTCTAGTCGGCATCTTCTGAAACCGGAAACAAATCTACCGGAAATCTTGGACATGGACTAATTAAGTGACAAAGTAAACTAACACTACCCCTGAGGAATATGCACTGTCTTCATTTACGTACTGGCGCGCTAACATAAAATTGAATGCTTCGTGAAAGATGAGAAATTTCCCATTACTTGTCTAATGGTGTATATTTCCACTCGTCTGCAATTTATTTTGGAAATTTACCAGGGCATTGGTACTATTTAAAGGACTGTCTCGGGTTTTGCAAGCTGATCTGTTGACAATAAGCTTGTCTGAACACTCGATGATTTGACGGACGTTGCCGACCGGTGTATGGCTTTACTAGTTATTTTTTTTGTAGGATCGTTTACCGTTTAAACCTTACTTATAAGCATGGCTTCGGCGGAGGGATTTCTTCACAGTCCACTTGTTGTCTGGGTGAGATTTCGTTTGAATCTTAGCGCGTTGAGATTTTCTTTGTGATCAATCACAAATGCGCACTATACTTTTCAGCACCGTTCGTCCTCTTACGAGTAAACCTAGTTGTCATGCATTGGATTCGAGATTTTTTCGCTGTTTTCTCGTTCTTGTAGGCTAACAATACTTTCAAGACGAATATCTTGATTGAATCTCTCACCGATTTGGCGGATGGTGTCTTCCTTAACGAAATTATGACGGATATGTGAGTATTAAGCTTACTATTTATCGAAATTCATGTTTGCGTATTCTCCTTCGGGCCAGTATTCAGTTCACAAAGCGGTAGGAGACGAATTTGTGCGTTCTCTAACAAACGAAACGACAAATAGTCTCTTTGGGTATTGTTCTTTTTCATGGAAACTTATTACTACTCTTTGATATTTCTTTTTGGTCACAGCGACCCGACCTACTTCACTTTAACTCGTATACATCACAATGTTTACGGAGACGTAAATTTGAGGATGCAAAACTTGGACACGCTTGTAAAGCACTTGAAACTATATTACCAGGTGAGGGAGTGAATAATCTTTTGTTCATTTTGTACAATTAGAGTTAAAAAAAGGCCTGACAATTGTCTTGGTCTTTCTTTGTGAAGTTCTCAAGGAATAAAAGAAGTTTTATGGTGATTTTTTTATTTTTCAGATTGTCCTGTACGGACAGTTAAATTGCGTTTGTGTTCAATATGAGAAATTCCACGCTTGTTTGCGTGTTGTTAATATAAGCTCAATTTCTCGTCGTTCACGTCCAACTCAAGACCTTAGGTCAGGCCCTTAAATACTCAGTGGAGATTTTAATCCAGAAGGTTAAGTTAAATATATCGCTTTGTGCAAAGTCCAAGAAGAATGACACTGCAAAGTATGAACTAAGGAAAGATCGTGTTCAAGTTGTGAATCCGTTGCACTTCCGAGGATCGAGGTGGGACTAGACATGAACATGTCTAATGCGAATTGTCGTGGGGAGAAGTTGGTCCCGATACTACCCTGCATTCTCCTTTTTGTCACGAATGATTACCGCTTGTGTCCGCTAGTCAAAACCGTAACAGATAGCGCATTTAGAAGATCGCAAAACAAAAACAATCTTTATTTTGTACCTAGTAATTAATAAGAGTTCGACTTTTAAAGTGACGTGATCCTCAACTTTTATTCCGAAATATCGTCCTCTCGTGTTCCTTTGCTTTTTGTCTCTGACATTCCATAAGAAGATAAAAGTGTGGAAACATTATATCTTTTCATTTTCTTGCACTAATGACAGACATTGTTGAGATTAAATTAAGAGGAATGGAATATTTCACGTGCCATTGTTCATTATCCTCTTGCAATCGACATTGTTAGTTTCTGGTGCCTATGGGTTTTCTTTCAGTACACACCGTAAGTCTTTTCAGGGTCTCTTTAAAGATCTTATCTCCAAAATGGAGCGGGATTAGAACGCCACGGTTTGATGTAAACGAGGCAAACATTCGCACGTGTAAACAAAACTAATTTAAACTGGAGTAAAGGAAAAAGCCTCAAAATCTTCGTGAAGCCATTAAAAATATTTCTGTGTTGCTTTTGGATGAATTTCTCTTTTATTCTGCCAGTGATATATAATATCTGCAAACAAACCTAAACTGAAACATAATATAGGATTCTTTCTGGGCTTTGTGAATTAAAGGTTATGCAAATTTCGTTTCACGATAGCTGCTGTCAACAAATATTGGATGCTGACTTCGAATTAGCCATTTGTTTACTTCTCTCTATTTTATTATGCTTTTTCCAAGAAGGGACATGTTTAAAGTCCATTCTTTTTCCTTTCTTTTTGGGATGTTGTTGGGTTTGGCATTATTACTGGAAAACCAATTCCAACTTGAATTGGCATTTTGGATCGATTTGGATCTGGTATGTTCTTTTTCATAGAATTTTTTTTCACTGCATTTACATACATACATACTTACATACGTACCAAATTTTGTTCCAATGATAATAATAATAATAATAATAATAATAATAATAATAATAATAATAACAACAACAAGGTTCTGGAGTGATGAAAGCCATGATAAAATTTGGGTTTGCTTAGGCAACTTGTTGTTGCCTGGCCCCCAAGAAGATAACCCGGATCCAACTTTTGGAAAAGTCGGTGCTGAATCCACAATTATTATAACTATTCATGCAGTCATAATAGTGCTAGTTGCTTTTGGATCATTAGTATTGTTAATTGTCAATCTACCTAATTTAGATGTATTATCTATGCATTATAAAATTCTGGCCCTAGTTTTTCAAGGGTCTGATAACTTACTATTTAACAGTTTCAGTGTGTGGAATGATTTCAGTATTTCCTCCTGTTTTATATATATGCACACTCTGTGCACTTCTAAATAAGGGACTGTGTCAAAAAACTCGAACAAGATTTAACGTCAAGAATATTTTACATTCTGGATAGTGACCTTTCCATTGGATGGAATTATACAGACTTTCAGACTTTGAACAATTGGCTCCTGGAAGGCTGATATTAGCATTATTAAACTAAAGCAGTCTGAATGTGGATTTCATTGGAATTCTACAAAATTAAGACATTGTTTAAGGAAGGCCAAATTGCTTTTAGGTGTAAGAATATCTGTGAACAGCAACTTTTCATTCCTTGAATCATTTCTTGCTTTTTAACATTATTTTTGCTGCTACATGGTAACTTCGAGTAAATGAACCTCACTTTAGGTGTAGGTTTAAGATTATTGCTGAAAGCTGATTGTCAGGTAGAAATTGTCGAAAAGGCTTACAGTGTTTGGAAGGCCAACTCTTGGGAGCTGAAAATGTTCATTTGTGATTTTTGAAATAGACTGTTCTCTAGGACATTTTAAGGTTAGAAACAGACTTTCTGAATTGAAAAATATTTACCATTTGGGAACTCGTGTATAAATAAAGAAATTGGCAAGCAAAAAATCTCGCTTCTTTGCTTTTAAATTGAATGTTCAATATCTTATGTTATGTTATTTATGTTTAAAACAATCTTAATGGCTGTAAATTTCTTCTGGCAAACTTAAATTATTCTTGATGCAGTACTCTGTTTTGTCTCCAGGATAGCCTCACCTTCTGTAAACTACTGGCGAACAGATTTGAAGGCACTTGCAAAAAATTCAGTTTAGATCAAGTGTAAAAAGCTATGTATAAAGAATTCTTGCTCAGTACTTGTTAAAAGTTACTAAATTGTCCTTGAAAACCTTGTTGGACGTGTCATTTTTTAAAAATTTACTGCAGTGTATACTTTTAACTTGATCAGTTAATTAAGTTTGAGCAAATGCAAACAATCTGGGACAGTTTTATTGCCAGTGATTTGTCACAGTTGGCTAAACGTGTAAACAGAGCTATTGCTGTGGAGCCAACTGTAGATGTGGGCAGGAACCAACATGCCTTTAACCACAATATAATTAATCAGGCAAATGTTTCGTAACTAGCCTCTATTAATAACAAATAGTGTGGGAATTTGGTATTTTAGAGTCTTTTTTGTTGAGCTTTTGCTAGTTACTGGTAGTTCAGTTAAAATTGACAATTTAATGTACAGCGTATATTTGAAGTATGAACTGACAGTGGTGTTGTGGTATTAGTTTTTGTCTCTATTTAAAGTAGTAAAGCAAGGAACATTGTATTTAGCGGATGGCCTGCTGCTATCAAGTGTGAATATTTGAAAGTAATGAGCTAATTACAGTATATTGTGGAAAAGGTTGTGTTATTTTGCATAATGAAATGATTTGTCAGACATGACTTGTGCTTATTTTGAAGATGCAGAAGAGACAAAAAAGTGATAACCAGACATGTATTAAGGAAATAATTTGCTTTAGTAATGATCTTTAAAATTTAAATATATTTTTATTGTTTCCATATTTTGCAGACACTCAAGCATTTAAAATTGATATTCTTATTTCATGCATCACTTGAGCTAATACTTGGTGTAGAATATATTGATATGGGTGAATAAACAAACACAATATTCAGAATGACTTGAGAGAGACTTATAATACCCTGTTTTAGTTTTTTTGTTTTGCAGTGTATAATACTTCAAATTAACTGTTAAAATGACGTCAAAACCACGTTTTGGAGGCCAAAATTAAGTGATTACCATTTTGATAAATGTCTTATTTTGGATGCATGAAAGTATTCTTTCCTCTCTCGTTGTTGCATTCGTACGTCAATCTCCATATTCAATAATTTTGTCACTTTTATGAATTGGTCACCCTTCCAGTTTTTATTAATTGCCGTTTCTTTAGGTAATTTCCTTGAAAATGTCGTACTATCCAGATTTTTGTCAAACTTGGCACAATTGATATTCAATTGCACAGGTCACCGTGCTTGTTTTCATGCTGCATGCCCTTTATTGTAAGTGTTTTTTTACCAAATTACGCTAGTAGAGTTCAAAACTAGATCAACTGGAAAAATTGTTGTTATGTAGCAAAAGCTACTTAATATTACTGAAAACTTGAACCTACTTGTTTGTTGGGGCTATAATCTTTAAGAAAAGTGATTTTAAATTGCTCAATCTTGCAAAGAAATGTAAGAAAATTGGACTGATACAGTCATTACCTTGCACTCAGTGTCGGATTCCAAATGCAGTTTCATGTGATTTACATGTTAATACCACAACTTCTACTATCCAACTTTTTTTTGCCTTAAAATATGTTTTCCGTGTACCTATTACGAGTGAACAAAACCATTAAAAATGGGGGGTCACCGCGCTCGTTTCTTCGCGACACAATGATAAATGGACGGGGCAATTTCAGCTTCAAAATGATCATTTTCTGTGAAAGGACTGGGGTGAGTTCCAAAACGACACCCTCTTAACCGAGAAGAGTTATCATGATTGCAATTAAAAGCTCTTGACCAGCAAAAGCGGCCTTTGTTTCCTCTCTTCAGATGGCTGGCGTGAACGAAGTCGCAATGTTATGCGCAGTATGAGCTGCGCGGTGCAAAACAAGGGAATCAACTTAACTCCTCTTAACCCATAGACTCCTGAACCACCCCTCCTCTGCATTGAGGAGTAAAATTGCCTGGTGTTAGAGTAAAATCTATTGAGTCCAACTCCCAGGAGTCAGTGGGTTAATGTGATCATGGATTAATTTTGTTCCATGGTAGCTCGAACTTCAACTGCCCACTGGCTTACATAGCCACTCGGGGAGGTGTCCAAAATGCAGGCTGTTGGTCTGGTCATGATGCCACAGCTACCACATTCCAATCAGCTCTTTTGATTGGTTAAGTGACAATAGACAAAAACAGATATACAACAGAAGCAATGGATCCTGAAGTTAAGAATCAATGGAGCTAACTATCTCAAACTGTTCCAATGTAACGAAGGCGGCAGGGTTGATGCAGGGGTGAATGCACTCACCTTTGAATGAGATTTTACTGCCCCATCAGTAAAATACGGTTGATGGAACGTGATTATACTAAAAGGGGCTATTTATGTCGCGTTAGTTATCTTCGTGTTCTTTAATTGTAGTCGGTAATTCAAGGTCATAAAATCAATGGTTTTGTTGTAAATAAAATGAGGACATAGTGACTTTGTTCCTAGATATCAGTTTATAACACACACCAGCATTGGACAAATCTGTTAAGGCCTCATTCATAACTGTTAAAGAGAACGTGTAATACCTACTGGCTCATAGAAGAAGCTGTACAACTGGCTACTTTAATAGACAGAGTCTAGCTATAAAAGCCTCAGTCAGCGTTCACTTGGCAGTTTGTCTTCTATAGTAAACCAACTAGCTGTTGGCATTTGTTAAAGTTTTTTTCCCTCCCTCCCTTTGGAGATGGGTTGGGTTTTATCGCCCTGCTTTCATTAATTAAAATTGGGTCACTCCTGCGAGGTGCGTTCAAGTCTGCGCAGCGACTTCTCCCACCCAAGCTTGTTGGCTAGTTTGCCTTTGTACATTGCTCGCTAACCATACTCTTGTCCGATCCAGCACATGCTGTTTACCAATCAGCTCGTAGTGCTGGGGAGATAAGTGAGGTTGTTCTATATCATGCAATCCGGAAGTTGCATAGGCTAACCAGTCGCAAGGCAGTGTTCCCCTCAAAAAACGGCTATACGTCTGTTGTCTCGTTCTATATTGCGCCTTACGTTATGCGTTAAAAGTTAACTATGTCGATACCAAGGAACAGTGACATTAACTGATGTAGCCCAGATTCAGTCTTCCTTGCAGTTGTAAACTGCAGTTTGCATGTTAGGGTTGCAGATCATTGTTTCACCATAGATGAAAAGACCCAAACTTTCACTAATGCTAACATTAGGTCAAAACACTGTGCTTTAGATAATGTTCAAGCCTATTAGGTTAGCATTTTTGCAAAAGTTTGGGTTGTTTCAGTTATTATATAGTAAAACAATGACCTATAACCCTAACCTGCGACCTGCACTTTATGTGCCCTCCATTGTACATGGCTTTATTTTCGTGGTTTTCTTTTTTACTTTTGGTAGGTTTTTCTCCAGGTATTCTGGCTTTCTCCTCTCATCAAAAACCAATATTTGATTTTGATTTGATTTGATTTGAGATACTTTATCTCCCCTAATTGGCTGAAGCATTTGATCCCTCAGTGAAATATGCTTTTGAAAGACTGTGATAAAGTGATTATTATTATTATTATTATTAATGTAATAATGGCAAGCGATTGTGAAGAAAACAGCAGAAAAACCATAGCTGTTCAAAATATTATCGACCTGCAACAATTTGTTATTTCATCAAGCATGATCCTGGTGAAAAACTGAAGAACTGACTCCTCTGTTCATGTCCTCTTTCAGGAAAAACTGCAACAGCTTGTTTTACTTAGAATACCTGATGTTGTCGCAATAGCCCGGCAACCTGAGAGTGGTGAGTGAAGTAAATTAGGCTAAAAGTTCCTTTTGTCTTGAAACATTTTGGAGATCTGTTTAAGCAAATTCTGAGTGTTTTTTGTCATCTAGCTTTTATCATTTTTTGTGGGTGTTAAAAGCAATTTATTATAGCCACAAAGATCAGATGAAGATTGAAACAGGTGTTGAAGTTGCTCAGTGTCATGTCTACTCAATGTACTGAACTAACAGTCCAAACAATTTGCGTAAACTTCGTTAATCTTAAGAAGACAATTTTATTGCTTACTTTGTCTACTTTTAGATACAAGAGTACTGTCTGATGCATTTGCTACTGCTGGTCACTGAACATTGAATCAGGGACCTCTGCCTCTATCGCAATACACATGCATGAAGGGCAGAAAACAATTGAAACAGAACAACACTGATAGAGAAAGAAAATATTAGGTTGCAATGTGGGTTTCAATTAACAACTATTATATCCATAAGCTTTGAGACTGGTGTAGAACCACACTTGTAAAACCATTAATATGTTATTCATGAGAGTAATATCTTGTATTTATTGAGAATCAGTGAGGGATTTGAAATGGCTCATCTATGACTGTTGCTTCCATCATGCCAGCAATTAAATTATATTTTGTGTATTGTTCAGATGAAGCAGCAGAGGAGCTGAACAAAATCTTGCTATTAATGCTTGGATGTGCAGTTCAGGTCAGTGAAAACCAAGCTTAATTAAACTAAAGCTCTTGACATGGCTTAACATTAGTTCAGTGAGTTTTGTTGAGGAAGCCTTACAAGGGGTTAAGGCAACCAGAGACAACATTAAAAACTGGTGACAAGGGACTTTTTTAAATAACAACACACTCTTGAATGGTGAACAGTGTGATGAAAAATGCCAACTGAAGAGTTGAGAGCAAAATTTAACTCCAATCTCGCATAAGGTTGCAAAGAGTGCATGGATGTCATAATAAAAGAGGAAGCTGTGGTGATTATTAAGACAAAAACCAATATTGAGAAGGTTACAAACTAAGAAATTTACTTGCTTGGAAGGTGACATTGTTATTTACACCTTATCGTTGATCGTGTGCACCTGGGCCACAAGATGAAATGAATGGGACATCAAGCGCAATCGTAATCAGAGTTTTGCGACTTCAGTGTGATGTGTAGGAAATTCTTGTGAACAGGATACATGTAACCCTGTTAAGATGAAAAATCCTTGTTATATTGACTCTCGCCTGGTTTAGAAAAGTAGTGTAGATGATTCGTTTTACTATATTAGAACTCTAATTGTCTCTGTAACCTCTTTCAGTGTGAAAACAAGGAACACTTTATTGAAAGAATTACACAAATGGACATGGATGTTCAGAAATCATTAGTGGAGTACATTCAACAGATCACAGATAACCCAGATAATGTGATTGCATTCCGACCACAAGAACTGGCAGAGTACACTACAGAGTGAGTTACAATGAAGTTAGTCGTATAGCATGTGGAGGAGATATTTGACAATCCGGCATTTTTATGATAGTGTGTAACATGTGTAGTGTCTATAGGCCCCAGTTCTTCAAAATGTGTTTAATGCCACCCTTCAGATAGCAGAATTGGATTCGCTACAACTATCCAATGGATAGTGATTTATCTAGCAGATAGCGTTGTCCATCATTTGAACAACTAAAGCCAGAAAAATAGTTCCTAGGGCAAGCTCCCTAGACAAGGCTTCTGATAGATTGTGGGGAAAAAAGTCATATTTCACAGAATTTGCAGAGACAAATTAATGGAGAAAATGGCTGATTTTGTGGGAATTTCCTGGGCAAATATCGCTGGAAAGCAGTCAGTTTTGTGTTGAGTTGACGAATGTTTTTAATGAAAAAAGACTGCAATCGTACAACTTTTTTTGGGAAAATAGTGAGCTTTACTGGAGTTATGCAGCTCTGTGACCGTGCAAATTATCAGAAGCCCAGCCTAGAGTCACTGCATCTTCCAGAAAGTAGGTAGTCTAAATGCTCCATTTGTTTTTTTTTTACTTTTATCTCATTCACTTGCAGTCAATTTCTGCTTTATGCAGAAACAGTGTTTTATCACATGACCCAACTTGCTGAAGATAGAGACAACTGCATCGGAGTAAGTGATGACAAAGTTATTCAAAAGTGAGAAGCGATTCTCGCATTTTTCTGGACAATTTAAGCAAATTTTAATTGAAGCAAATTTGTCTCTCATAGACACCTGAATCTTTTAGGTGTCAACATTGCTTAATTGTCCAGATAATTGCAAGGATCTCTTTCTTCTGTAAACCACCCTTCAGATAATATCATGGGTGACAAATTACTCCTTAATTTTGGCGCGAAATTTCAGCGTTAATTTATAATTTCACATGCGAAATTACAAAATTGCTGTGGTAACATCTCTTCTCAATCAGAGCCAAGATGGCGCCGAGATTTAAGACAGTGACCATCAGTGAAGAAGTTACAAAATTAAAAGAAGCGGTAGAAAATTTAAAT
Source organism: Montipora capricornis (assembly GCF_036669925.1). NCBI lineage: Eukaryota > Metazoa > Cnidaria > Anthozoa > Scleractinia > Acroporidae > Montipora > Montipora capricornis. The sequence continues at coordinate 8,722,458 of NC_090894.1, forward strand.
ACGTGAAAGAGCACAATTAACTGGGTGAGGGTTTTAGAGAAGTGGTGTGACGAAAATAGCCTCGAGAAAAACCTGGAGATGATTCTTCCCGAGCAGTTGGATACAGTACTCGAGTGATTTACTGTTGATTTACTTGTGAAATTAGGAAATGATTTCACCTGCGTTTTGTCAAAATTCTGATAATTTCCCTAGCTTTTAGGCCATTTGATTACACATACTTATTTCATTAACAAAGTTGTTTGTTTCCTTCAAAGAATTGCAGTTTAACAAAGTTTTTCCCGTGTATGGTTTAGGTAAATGTCTTGCATGGCTTTATGCTCGATACACATAGAGAGAAAGCTACAATTAAAAGAATTAGTCTTGTGTTTGTTCACTGTCTTTGGATGTTACTACGGTAATAGTCAAATGGCTGTGTCCACATTCATCTGGCAAAACAATAATATTCAGGGATGGATCTAGAGGCAGGGTGCAGGGAATGCCCCCCTGCCTACCCCCAAAGAAAATCTGTGGCTTTCTAATACAACTGGTATTCTGCAAAAAAAAAAAAAATCACCAGTCAGCTAGGCCATTTTTTAGCGCTGTACCCCCTTCTATGAAAAACCTTGGATCTGTCACTGATATTTGTTATTGGGTTTGCTTTGTTAAATCACAACAAGATTCAGGGAAGAGCTAGAGCAAAAACAAGATCTGTCATACACAATATTGCTGGCAGCAGTAACACTGGATGTTACAAGTAACTTATGATATAGTTCTTGGTATAGTAAGAGGTGTCTCTTCACTGGAAGATACATGTCCAGGGAGAAGTTTAACAAAGGTGAAAGAGTTCATTGAGTTGGAATTAAATCACTAGAAAATTGGATGTGACATTAAATTCTGTTGCATAACATTAAAATTTAGAGTTTCCTTAAGTTCATGGATTTGGGCTTATATGGTTCTGGGAAGTCCCAGAAAAGTCCTGGAACTTTAGGACATAAAAAGTGTATGAACCCTGTACAGCAGTGCTTTTAGCCCTGTGTATGTATTAAAGCACTTTTCAACAACTTCTTTAGTTACAATCTTTTTAATTGTATTCAACTTGCTGTTTCTTTTCAGATGATATCTCACTTGTCTTGTGAAAGGGATGATTTACTCCATGACAAAGAAGTTAGTTTATAGTAATAATTTAATATTATTATTGGTGAGTTAATTCTTACCAGAAGGTCTGCAGTTGGTGAAATCCCTCACTACTTTTTTTTTAGCATTTTTTTTTTTCATGCATTTTGTAAATATGCAGATGTTGAAATTCAAATTCTCACTGACTGTTTTATTTCTCACTGCTGACAGTAACCTTCGTTGCAACAGCAGATTGTTGAGATAACTACAGAAATCAATAAAGTGGATTAAAATCAATCAATCACATATCAAGGACAATGTTGATATTTTAATATTAACTTTGCAGTGGCCTAGTTTGTAAAGGCACAGTAAACTTTGGCATGTGACTAATTAATGAATTTTATTTATTTATTATTTGTTGAATCCTCTTTGAGTTGTACTAATGTGCAAGCCAGCGAGTCATGCGGGTCACACAGTTATTGAAAGCTAACGGTTTTAAAATGGGTGCTTAGACTTAACACCTGTTTATCAGCGCTATTTGAAATGGCTGCTTAGACTTAAATGCAAAACTTGCATGGCTCGCGTGGCTCGCTGGCTCTCAGATTTGGCAGACCCATCCTCTTTTATGTTGTGACTTATGCATATTGCTCTCTTTTGATTCAAGAACAAGAATCTCCGTGCCTTTTCTCCACCAATGAGCCCACGTACGAGTTACAACACAGATAAATTTGCCGACCAAGCTAACAAGGAGAAGATAAGACTTCTGACCGAGGAAATGTAAGAACAGTTCAAAGATGCATTGATTTGGCAAACTAATATGGTAACAAAGTTCAGCTTGCACTATTATAGTTGACTATTCCAAAGGGTTTTGCTTGGCACAGCATTTTTTATTGAGGCAGTTTGCAAGGATACCCAGTCATTTTGCCTTTTGAGAATTGGGAAAATTCCCCATAATTTTGTGTTAATGCATATAAAGGACTATTTTAGCAAGTGAAACTAGTAGACAGCTAACTGATCAGTGGTTGAATTGTGGTTTAGTAGAACAGCTTGTCCAAAGGGAAACACCGCTTCTTGTCTGTTTGCAATAGTTAAACCCTGTTGAGCTGGGTCAGTGTGACACCTGGATGGGTTTTTCTCTGGATACCTTTGTTTTCGGCCCTTCTCAAAAGCCGCTCATGGCTAAATTCCCCCCGGCTACGGTGCTGTGCTTGAAGATCACACATGGACCATAAAGAAGCAGCGTGAGGTCCCTTAGATATGCTTGCATCCTGATCTTGTCGAGCTGCAGTCTTTGTGATTGAGTTCCCAAGACTGCCAGGAAGAGCTAGTGCCCATTGTTGATTTCATTCAGAAACTTGTGCGCCTATTTTTAGCTACATTCATTCTTGAAGCGCTGAAACAACCTGTTGATCAGTTGTGACTTTAGTCTGTTCCTTCATCTTTGTCCTTTCAGCAGTTTCTCTGTCTTTCATTCATTCAGTCAGTCAGTCAGTCAGTCAGTTGATCAGTTTGTCAGTGTGTCATTCAGTGAGCTGTTCAGTTAAAGAGTCAGACAGTCAGCTGTTATATTTTCATTTCATAACTGGAGTTATTTTTTTATAAAAAACTGATGTAATATTGAATCTTTTAAATTTTTTTATCAGAGAAGAAAAAAATGTTGCCATTACTGAGCTGAGAGATGAGCTATTAGCAAGTAAAAGGACATTAGAAAGCCTGAGACAAGAGGTAAAATGTGATGATTACCTAGGCATGTATCTAATGGTAATTTCTGGTTAGGTAAATTCTCTTCTCAAACTCATTAATAATTCTTGAGCTCAGAAGCCTATCAAAAATGGATAAATTTGTCACGTGCATGCCTTTTTGAAACCCAGTGAAAACTTAGATGAAAACCACATGTGTTTTGGGTATGGTATCCAAACTACAAGTTGTTTTCATCTGATTCCTCGTTGGATATCAAGATTTATGCATCAAAACAAAAGAAATTAAACCAAAGAACAGCATTTTTAATAACTCATTTTCCACTGTTTACAACAGTGTTTGCATCACAATTAGCAAAGGAAACAGAATTCAAAAATTCACAACCTTGTTTGAGAAGTCATATCAAAAACCTGTGCTTTGTGTTTCATCATAGGTTCCAAACACCCCGAAACAATAAAAGCACTTGGTCTCATGCTTTCGTTTAGTTTCTTGCTGTTCAGAACCTATGATGAATCACTTGCACTCGTTGTTGATATATTACTTCAGCAGCATTAGAATTGGGGGGCAGCCCTGCATCAGTAACTTTCTAAGAACTGTTAGAAAAAATTTCATCAAATTATGGCAAATTAGGAGAAGTAGAGGGCACTTAACTTCTGTACAGAGTTTTTCAAAGTTGGGCACAAAAAATATAGGCAATTAAGGGTGAAAGAAGGCCAAGGTGATGTAAGTGGTGCTCCAATTTTCCTTTCTCATTGTAAAACCAACATTTCATTATTAGGTCTGCTTTAGAGTGATTTGAATAATTATTACAGTCTTGCCAATCAGCAGAGCACTTGCTCCAGGGACCGCAGAAGAGGAGGGGCTGGTACCTAGCGCTATAGCCCTTATTCTACCACTTTTTTGCTCTGGTTGATTTTCCAGTGCTCAAGATGACATGAATAATGTACCTCGTGAAAGTAACAAAACGCGTCATCCCTTAGATATGAGCTCACAAAGATTTTTAGCCCTGCCACTATAAAATGGTCTCCACGGTCCCTGTTTGTGATATAAGCTCAAGATGAAATGATGATGATAGCTATCATTATTATCATTATTTTTATTACCATTAATTAATAGAATAATAGAGCAGGAAGGTGGCTTCATATGCAGATATTTTGCAGAGATTGGACCAAGTAACAAAAATATAATTCCTACTTTCAATGGTTACGCAAACAGTGCTTCCCTTTAATTTTTTACTGCACTTTTTTTCCTTGGCCATTCCATCATCTCAAAGAGTGGTTGTTCAAGTATTTTCATATCTCTGTGTTTTTTTCCCTTAATACTTAGAATAAGGGTTTGTCTCAGGATGCAAGATGGGTCAAGGCCTACAGAGATGAAATTGATTCGCTCAGAGCTAAGGTATGAGAAGTCAGTCATTACTCAGTTGGTTGATCCAGTGGAACCTTGCACCAAGAGGAGCCCATGACTAGGCACTTCTGCGGAGAGGGAGGGACTGCCCCCAATTTTCTTACATATTGTTTCGGCCTGATCAAAGACTTAGTAATTTACACTAGTTGTACATTTACCAAGACTTACAATCTTGGACAAAAAGGGTTGAGCATATTAAAAACGGGGGCTACTTTACGCGCTAAGCACTCAGTATCGCTCCCGAGCAGCCACCACCCTCCCCACTTCAACCAATGTTGATAAGCCCAAGTTCGACATGTCTTGTTCGTCTAGCAATATTGAT
>NC_090894.1:8731976-8736976 GCF_036669925.1 Montipora capricornis
TATTGAAAGAAAATTAGAAAAACCTTAGAAAAAAAAACTTGGAAAAAGTTAGGTAAACGATATTGAACTCGGTTCAATTTCTGAAGAGCATACACACTTAATCATTACACTACTGAGACAACCATTCCAGATATCGCAATTTTAAAGTACTTAAATGAAGCTAACCCTAACAATTTATTGAAATCTAGCCGAATACAAAAGGCTTGGTTACTAAGAATGGCATCGACCGTGAAAAATGGCAACGGCCGTATACGAAACGGAAATTAGCTCTGGCGAAGCCATTGTGCGATAACTCTGACAGAACTTGGCGCACTGTAACCCTCTCAAAACAAAAGGGGTTGATCGCCAGTTAGGCGCCTTGCAACACCCTGTTACCTTATATGTAAAGGGGAGCTAACTAGAAAACCAATTAGGTTAACTTAGCTCCCTTGCTCGAACTTTCTTTTAACCTTAGTTCTTCTTGAGCTAATAAGATATTATTATTATTATTATCCTGGCGACGTTTTAGGAAGTTGTCTAGCAATTCATTGGGAGACATGTCGCCAGAAATATTGCACAGTGCAAGAATAGATACGTTTTCATTTGTAAAGTATACTCGGGAAAATCTAAACTTTAACCCTGCCTTTAGTAAAAGGTAATTCACACAAATCGACACCTTCTGCCGTTGCAAGAAACCAAGGTCGTAAAGTATTCAACTATTGAGATTTGCAACAATGAGTTTGAGTTGAGTTCCAGGCAGCGTTTGATGCAATTCACTTCGTTTATTTACAGTGTAGCTGAGGCAGCGTCTCTGACGTTGGAAGTTGATGCTCTCAGAGGGAAAAAGTCTCCAGGTGTTGTACTTTCTCTGTGATTTATCTGATCGGTGACAATAATAACGAACTTTATTATATATACGTCAATGAAATACCAAGTGACCTTTCGCGCGAAAACATGATATCCTCACATGTGAACGCTGATTGGTGGCTCAAGTCAAAACCCTATCTACCATTCGTGTTCTACTCGTCAACGCGTCAATTTCAATTGTATATCCAAGTTTCTTTACAGGAGAAAATTCTGAAGGTTTCTTTCTGATGGTATTATTTTTCAGGTCCCTCCACCTTTGCAAGTGAATTTAGTGAATCTAGGTAAGTTCAAACCAAGATATCAAAATATTTATTCAGTCGGGCCTTTTTAAAAAGCTCAAATCCTAGAAATACAAATGAAATTAGAGCGAGTTTCAATCGGGTGTCGTAAAACCAAAACCAAAGTAATTACTTTGGCCAATCAAAAAGAACCGAGACAATCCAGTAAACCAATCAAAACTCGAAGTAATTACACGCAGCCGACACAAAGCGCGGGAAAATGTGCACGCGCGAGCCACGATTGGTTTGGGTTTCACTTCTGATTGGTTGAAAAAATGGCGCGAGAACTTTGAACCAATCGCTGAGTGAAGTAATGCAAAACTAAAGAAATTCAATTATTACTTTCGACACTCAACTGAAAACCACCCTAAACTGTGTTCAAGCAGAAGCCCATAACCCAGAAGTGTTAATCTCGCTTATTGGGCCTTGGTCCAATCAGTTTACGGTATTATCTAAATTTAGAATACAGGGCCCGCCAAGTAATGGCCAATCATATCGCGTCTAATGACTGCAACGCTCCTGATTGGTCTGGAACCAAGTAGCCGCACGAGAGATTGCTCGTGTTTGATGCAAACAAATTTCCGTGCACCGCCGTGTGGAATAATAGGGACCTTTAGATCGGAGAACAAGGACGACTATGAGTGCGAGATTTTCCTACTGAACATGCGCATAAGGTTTGGAGGCCGACATTTTACGAAGTGCGCATGCTCAGAACGGAAACTCGTACTCGTATTCGTACTGGTCCTCCGATCAAAAGGTCGCTAATTAGGAAGCTTAAGCAACGACGACGGCGACAAGAACGAGAACGTCATCTCAAAATAAAAATTCACATTACTGTAATCACTTCAGGGTGTGGTAGTTCCTCAAAAATGACACTGGTTGGAACGGCGCTTAAGGACGGTGCCTACTATTGTTATTGCGCATACTTTCTGCGCATCTCGAGATACTCGGATTTCCTATGGGTGGTGCCTATTAATACAGGGATATTTTTCCGCGGTTCAAAACTATGCGGAGAAAGCAGAACTTAGCAAGTGATCTTGGTATCCAAAAAGAAAATTGGGGGTAACCACATCTTTTTCAGAGATAATAAAGCTTCAATTTGGAAAAGAACACCATACATTGCTTTGTATTTTAAAGCTTTTCACAAATATTGTTGATTAATTATCTTCGAAAAATGCGTGGTTACCCCCAGTTTTCTTTTTGTATTTCAGTAACACTTGTTAAAATCTGCTTTTCCCGCATATTCAGTAAACCACGCAAAAGTACCTTTGAATTAGTAGGCACCGTCCTTAATTAAGGGGAGAAAATGAAAATTTATCCTGAAGTGCTGACGTTCTTGATAACACCTCAAATCTGGCTAGTTCAAGTTGTGGTTTTGCAGACGACGGCAAAGAAATGGACAAAAGTGAAAAACACACATGCGGGGCGTTTTTGCCCACTAAGTATGCAAATTTGTGACGTTCTTGTTGCCGTCACCATTGTCGTTGCTTAATTTTTGTTGAAGCGCCAGTACATAACGACAAACTTTCAGTGTCTCGATTACTACTCATGCCAGTTTGACTCGTGGACAGTCGTAATAAATACATTTTACGTGGTAACAAGTGGCACAAATTTCTACCTTTTGTTTCGTTCTTTTTGATGTGGTCATTTTTGTGATTTAAGCTTTCCTATGATTAGTAAATGTTAATCTTGAACTTGAAGTGCTTAAATAACCTAACCATATCAAATAGCGCAACAAAAGTTGAGGTTCTGAACTCCTTGACTCTCGTTTCGCTCAGGTTTGCGAGAAAGAGCGAATATTTCCGCTCTCCGATTGCACTGATTCCGGGATTGTGCATCCCGCACGCGAGCTTAGGGGAAAAACGTTAAACGAGTAGGTTAAGTTGAGTGGTTGTGTTGTCTTACAGCTCAATAGAAGTTCTCAGAATGCAGAGAGAAAACCAACAGCTGAGGAAAACGATTGAAGAACTTAAACATTCGAGTCAGAGAATCATTGAATTGGAAGCTGAAAATGAACAACTGCAAAAAGCCGTGATGGATGGAAAGACAGCAGTGTACAGTCTAACGGAGGTAAGACGCGCTGCCTTTGTTTGGAATGTAGAATGAAAAGCCAGAGGCACGCATCGATGTGTCGGTCAGACATTATCGGAACGTGATCGCGTCATGATTTAGACCCCGATCCTTTGATATCGATTTTGATTAAAAAGGGCGTTTCAATGAAACAGCAAGTTTTAAACAAAACATGGCCATTGCGTCGGTTAGTGATTGAAACACAGAAATTTGGTTGTATCAAGTGTTTTGATCACCGAAAGGAAACTAGAAAACCTTCGTTTCGAGCGTTAGCCCTTTGTTGTGGGCGACTCAGCTGGAGTAGCTCAGCGACCGTAAACATTGTTAGCACCTGTCCCAATTTTTTGCCCGTTTAAAGATCCCTCTATCAGGCGATGTGTTTTGGCGATTTTTCAACGTCATTTGATTGGAACTGTCCATTAACACCCGGCGTCTTCAACTGAGAAGGAAAGCAATTGTTATCAACGATGTACCTCTGTGAACAGCGTCGAAATTGATCTTGTAAGTTATTTATTATTTCAAATTATTGTTTTGTAGGATGTAGCCAAACTGAAAGCAAAAGGGCTACAACAGGAGAACGATTTAAACAAATTGCGAGCAATTGTAAAGAAACAGCACGAAGAGCTACGAACCTCGGTGGACAATGTGTTGAATTTGTCGGGTGAACTGCGAGAAAAGGGAGAAGAAATTGCACAGATTGAGGAACAGAGCTTGCTGTAAGTTCATAGAATATACATCTCGTATTACTGCCATTTTTACGGCGTTTTTCCATGTGAAAAATAAGAAATTGAGGTAAAAATTTATCGGGAAAACTGCGCGACGTTTCGACCGAACTTCGGTCATTATCAATCTTAAAAGTGAAGATAAAATTTTGAATACATATAAATATAAAACTAAGAAGTAAAAGTATGTAAAAGATGAAAATGTACAAAAGGTTGGTGTTAAAAACATGCAAGAATAAAAAGGATTGAAACACTTTCGCACGAATTGAGTCTGACTGTACATTGAGGCTTGGTCTCAACCTTTTGCTGCATTACAAGAGCCATGTTGATGATCACTACAAGCGCGGCTTATTGAAAACTATGCTTGATCGTGCCTTCCGCCTCTCATCCAACTGGTCAAAATGGTGTTTTCTCGTCTTAGTTATCCAGACAGGTTAATTAATTCCACCATCTCGCGCTTTATCGCAGTCAAAGCTTCTGATCAACCTGTTGTCGAGTTACCAGCTGTTAACAACGAATTAAAAGTGGTTCCCGTTGTTCTGCCATTTAAGGATCAGTCTTCTGCCGTTATTGTAAGAGCACAACTTAAAGATCTGAGCCAGAAAATTCAAGTGACCGTCCAGCTCATATTTGTTAACCACAAGATTAAACAGCATCTGAAACCGCGCGAAGTCAAGCCTCCCATTGTCAACCAACAATCCCTTGTTTATCAATTTAAATGTGACCTGTGTGATGCAGGTTATGGTGGTTACACACGGCTGCATTTGCATCAACGCGTTGACGAGCACAAGAATGCGTCTTCCTCCATCGGAAAGCACTTCCTTGTGGAACATTCCTATGTGCCCAATGACTTTACGAGGAATCTTACCGTCTTAAAAAAATGCAAGAGCAAGTTTGACTGTCTCATTTATGAAATGTCTTTTATTAAAGGCCCACGTTCGACCAAAAGTCATTGCGCACCGTGACTGAATTTCGTGTAACACGAAATTACCTAAATATTTTACATGTTGTTTCCCGCGTGATTCGCCTGAGTCCCTTTAGCCAATCACATCACGTATTTAGACAAGTCGTCATTTGAAAAACA
>NC_090894.1:8741976-8814476 GCF_036669925.1 Montipora capricornis
TTTTTTGGGGCGTTTGGGGTGGAGCCGACGAAGAACAAAACTTTCGTGCCAATTTATTCTTCTCCCAACCCTTGAGGCTCGCGGCTTTAAGTTGTAAAGTCATTTCGAAATAATAGACCGTCTGAGATGAAGCGAATCAGTGTCGTCCTAACATTTATCAGGTTGCTTAAAGTTTGCCCGCCTTAATAGCGACGCAATCACTGAAAAGCATGAGCAACGTTTATGTTGTTAAGTAGTGTCATTTATACGCATTTATATGTTTAGGTAATGTTCTCTTAGTCCGGTGTAGTTGTGCTTTCTTATATCTCCCTAATATCGTTTATAACATGTTGGCTTTCATCTTTTCGTTCACAGCCTCGAGAAGATAACTGATAAAAAGGAAAGACTGTCGGAAGAATTGAAATTCAAAGAACAGAAAGTTCATTCTCTCCAGAAAAGGTTTGTGAATCATTTGGCCATGCTTAAAAAAACACCATGAAGTATCTAAACTTAAGTTCTTGACGGCCGCGTGAGCGTGAAACAGTTACTCTTTCATTAACTAGTGAGAAACGCAAAATCAGACATTTGAAAATTTAATAATTACATTTTTTGTTCTATATAGAGTTGAAGAATTAATGTTATCCCTAGACGAGAATTCAGAGATTCTCAACAAGAACCTTAAAGAAAAGGAAAAGGAAAACAAAAACTTGGAAACAAGGTAACGTGATATCCTTATGAATTGTCGCTGAAAATCCAAGGTGTCTTCTCAGGCTTGAAACAATAAGGCACTAGGGTCCCTGATTGAAGTTCCTTTCTGCATCATCGCTACAGATTATGAAAAGATAACTGTTTTGCCACCTCCCAGTTAGGATTCCCAAACTCTGTTGTTTTTATCTGTACCCAAATTTACATTGACTTGTGGTCATTCGTACCATTCTTGTTCTTTCCGTTTGCTTTAAAGCAGAAGGTCGTATTGGGAAGGAAAGGAGTGTTTTCGGTGTGTTTAAGCTTTTCGTGTTCTGTTGTTGGAAACCATATTTTGTTAATTAAGTTTTTTAACCAGCTTCGACCTTATTTGAAACGGTTTAAAATGATGAAATCGTAGTGGTTTGAACCAAGGATTCATATCGTAACTAATTGAAGGACACTCGTCTGGGTGTGTGTTGCCCTTAGAAGGACTTAATGAGTGACATTGACAGACGTCTCGACAACTTGAGCGGAAGTCATCTTCAGAGTCAAGTGATTTGTGTAACGCCAGTAGATGGTATAAATACTCAACTTGTTGATGTGATTGGTCATCAAAGACATCGTTGTCCAATGTCATCCCGTTCAGTGATTGGTCAACTTCATGAAAATATGGGTGATTTTTTTGGTTAGGATTGAAGAACTCACTGAGGCTCTTGATGAAAAAGAGAAAATAAGACTCATAGTAAAAGAACGAGAGGACAAGATTGAAACATTGAATAAAAACATCGATGAAAACGACAAACTGCTGCAAGAATTGGAAAGCAGGTTTGATATATTCAGTTTGTAATAACCTGTTACTTAATTTCACAATCATGCGCAGAACGCATCCTTGCACAGAAACGAGGTTTAACCTTTGTGGCGGCCATTGTGTATTGTAAACAGAGAAATCGGTTCGTTTTCGAGAAAAAAAAAACCCGTGTGCTGCAAAACGAATGGTAATAGTAATGACAATAACAAGAATAATAACGTTAATTTAGTACCACCCAACTAGTGGACTAATGCAAATCCTGCATTTTAATTGCCTACGCTACTAGATGACTATTAGTAATAGATGGTTTTCACTCACGTGACTTGGCGCCCATATTGGTGTACAAACAATACAAAATGTATGCATGGAATTTGCATAAAAATAGAGTTTGATTCCCAAAGGAGAGAACGTCTATTGTTCTTGGACACCAACATGGCCGCTGTGACGTCACGTGAAAACGATCTATAGTCCTCGAGTAGCGAAAAGCGTAGCGCTTTTTTTCGTTTTATTCCCAAATAAATATTTCTTTAACTTGCATTTGCTAAATTTATTATTGCCTTTTCTGTCCGACTAGTTGGGTGATACTAAAACAATTAGACCCTTCGCCCTCAAGGGTTGAAAAAGTGGGGCGAGAACTTTGAACCAATCACTGAGTGAAGAAATCATAAACCAAAGCAAATCGCTAATTACTTTCGACCCTCAACTGAAAACCGCTCTATGATTTGGCTTGCAGGAGTAACCATTCTCAATCCCATCGGTATTGCGTTCTCATGCAAGACTAGTGAATAGCTGGAAAGGTCTGGTTTTCTGGGAATCATTCTAAAAATAACTCGGTGTGTAAAAACGCCATTGCACAAATGCAATAGAGTCGTGGGCTCCTGAGAATCTGAATGTCACATTTCGATCACATTCGGACTGGATCAGTTGTTGTTTGGTGTAAAATATCTGCCATGATGGTCACGTGCGGAAATTCTTTTTTCACAGGCTAGAGGAATCGAAGGGTGCAACCAAAAAGCTTGAGCATGTTGTAAAACTTAAGGACAAGAAGATTGAAGCACTGGAAAATAGGTGTGTATGAAGTCTTAAAAATGGAGCTCCGCACGTTTCAATGAAAGTCAATTAGTTCTTTTAAGTTTTTATTTTTGACATTCAATTTTCATACATCTGCATTTCATTCATTGATTCATTCCTGACGGGAAAATTAGAACCCACAAATGACCAGCTCCCAACGTCAGTGGCTTCATAGCTCAGTTGGTTAGAGCGTCGCACCGGTATCGCAAGGTCAAGGGGTTCAAATCCCGTTGAAGTCACGAATTTTTTCAAGCTTCTCTACGCAATTGCTAAAATTGCGTCCACAACTGTGAGGATCATATCTTTACTTGAAGTAGGATTTCTGTTCGCAAAGGCTGTTTTATGGTGTCTGAACACACTTTTGAAGCACTTATACTTCCATTTCTGCCATATTTATGTAGTTTGGACTGGAAGCTCAAACTTGGTTGCTGATAAGTGCTACCACGAACGTTTATATTCAAGTTTTCACGTTGTCGCCTAAACCTCAAACATGCCATGATTTCACGTTGTGAGAGGGTTTAAGGATTCAAAATACAACTTAGCGTCATCAAAAGTATTTTACGATTATTTCATCTTGTTCGCGTCGTACCATACAGGCGAATCGACCTGTAACTGGAGTGACACGGACCGTTTTAAGGTAGAAAATGAATCATTCACTTCAAGGTGTCGCCAAAATCTTAAATTTGGTTATTTGTTTTATTTTATTTGGTTGTTTATCAGAGTACGGGATAGAAATTGACTAAAATGCAAGCCGCACGGACAGCATGACTATTTTTCCTCTTTTAAATTAAGCAATAGTAGGATTGTGTTGTGGCGTTGCTGCCCCTTCGTTGCCGTAGCCGTTGTAATCCCTTGAGTAGAGCGTTTTCACATGACGTCACGGCGGCCATGTTGGTGTTCCAAAACAAAGGAATAGTGGCCATGATGAAAAACCTTAAATAACAATGACCACAACCAGGTTTTCTGAGCCCGCGAGACTGAGCACCCCCAGCAAACCATCGTTTTAACGAAAACCGCTGGTCAGCAACCTTGGTTCTGGTCATTGCTGTCTAAGGTCTTCCGGCCATGATGGTGTACCAAACTAATCCTCCGGGAATTGATCTCTGTTTTTAAGCAAGTACTTTCCTTTGTTTCAGTAATCCAATATGGCTACTGGTCACGTGAGTGAAAACGCTCTATACCCGTTATCGGAGTTAATAGTGGTTTTGCCACATGAACGAGGCTAATGGGTCATTTTGTATCGAGTTGACCCTTAAGCCTCTTTTGCATATAGTTAAAAAAAAAAAAAGAAAATGTGCCTGCAGGTCCAACTCTGATAAGGTCCATTCGGGAATTAACGAAACGACGACAGCTGTGGAAAGGACAACTCCACAAAACAGTAATTTCATGTTTTAAAAGAAGAAAAGTGATCATGCTCCACATTTGGCACGCAATTCAGCTCATTTCCTTCCCGCGCGCGATAAAACAACAACGTGAAAAGGCGAAATTTGGGGCATAAAAGAGTGATCGTTCATTCTCTTACTTTACAAAGAGGTCAGTGTACTGACCACTTTACAAACTGTTGCCATTGAAATGAAATACAGCGAAATTTATACACTTCGTTTCAAAAACTCCATTAATTTCTTGTTTACGTTGTGACATGTAGTCTTGCGGAGCTGACAACCACAAGCACGGTACAGAAAGACGATAGAATCATGGAGATGAAGCGCAATGTGGAAGGAAAAGACAATAGAATTATTGAACTAGAAAACAGGTACATTGTCTCGAGTTTCCATTGTACTAGCTCTTTTTCCTGACAAAGCAGTTGCAAATCGTTTCCTTTCAACTTAAGGCAAGAGTAAATTAGATAAGAGTGTTCCTCTATTAAATTGCGGTCTCTACAGAGCAAAATCACAACTGGATTTATCTTTAGATGCACATAAAGTAATGGGCCGCCGCATTAACCAATCACGAGACGTCATATCAAACCATGACCAGCTGTGACATTTAATTTTTCTGTGAAAAGGTAGCCTAAAAATAAACTCGTTTGTGACTGTGGTGGGAATCCCTTGCGCACTGACTATAGCAAGAGGCCCTTTGCATGACAGTTTCACGTGACCTTGTCAATCATAAAAAGTGGTCGTGGTACAAAATGGATGCCAGAAATGGAAAGAGCGAGAAGAAATTTGTAAGAATGTCATTTTTGAGGCCAATGACGTTTAGGTGCGTGAGTTTAGAGCGGCTTGGAAGTTTGAAAAAGGTAAGCATTAAAATAAATGTAAAATCTCTCACCGAAATGTCAGTGGCCTCAAAATTGTCATTCTTTCTAATTTCATCACGCTCTTTCTCTTCTGGCGTCTATGATGTACCACGACCTTTTTGTACGATTGACAAGGTCAAGTGACACAGTCTTGCAAAGGGCCTATTCTCTCTCAGCTAATTCATGCTTTATTTGAATCAAAGTCAACCGTACGAGTTGTGAAATAAGTAACCTCTCCCACACTCGCTTCTGTTATTTAAGTTTTGTATAGTTTGCAAGCCGTCTTGTATGTTTCCATTCAACTTGGTAGCATGTAGCACGAGGCTCTGCCATTTTTCGGACTATTATCTCATGCACCGTTTTTTTTGGATCTTAGGTTGGACGATTTCACACTCGCCAATAGCAAACTTCAACAAAGTGTAAAAAGCAAGGAAGAGAAGATTGCAGAGCTTGAAACTAAGTATGATTCTGTGGGTGTTTCGTAAAGACCCTTGTACGGCACGACGAGGAGGAAGCTTGCTCCTCAAATATATTCGAAAATCAGGCCTTTTCCTTATTAGAAGGGAACAAATGTTCCGGCATTCTCAGGTCCTCAGGTCTCCCCCCCCCTTCCCCCCCCAGACCCTGCCCTGCTAGGATGGGCACGCAGAAATGGCGGCAAGAATTTATAGATACGTGAGGTGTCGTGCTGAATGACGATCTCAGTTAGGTTGGAAATGCAGAAGAATGAACGCTACGAGTCGTAAATCCAACGAATGGATCTCCTCTCGAAGCGGCACTACTGGCAGGGGACCCTTCTGAAAATTTAATGGTGTCTCTGAGAAGGTAAAAAGAGACGAATGTTTTTCTTATTTACAGAGTCGAAGATATTAAAAGTCTGACATCTGAGAAGAATAGGTTGAGCCAAAGCCTGGATCATAAAACGAAGAAGGCGCTGGATTTGGAGACAAAGTACGAAATTATTGTTGTTGCTTTCATTTGCGACCTCCTTCCCTTAATGTTTCTTTTTCTATCAATGTTCTTTTCAAATCAACAGGTTGGAAGAAATGTCCAACGACAATCAAAGACTGCAGCTTAGCAATGAACAGAAGAGTGGAAAAATAAGATCGCTGGAAAACAAGTATGTTGACATTTCACAAGTATTTAAAATTACCAGACATGTGAAAGTGTCGTCTGTGTAAAGAACAATTCGTTGACAAAATACGTTGGTCTTACAAATCCGACCTTATTTAGTCGTGTTTCAGCTGCGAAGGGGATGGACCCTTATAACGCGGCGGCTTATGTCTGGAAACGAGTTTACCGCGCAAAAACAAAAGTTTCTAGTGAGTCCCTTATGACTCAACATGGCCGCCGTTCATGTCTGCCTCCTCTTCAAAGCGAGTCTAAGTGCGAAGTTTTTCTTATGAAAATTAGTTTTTATTCATATGTAAAGTACGACTAATTATCATCGCAAAAACTTCGCACTTAGACTCGCTTTGAAGAGGAGGCAGACAAGAACTCGGAAATGGCCTATTGGGTACAAATGATGACAATTGATCTCAACAACGATCGTTGACGTCGCTGGAGTCACAAAAAGTAGCCAGAAGTTTGGTCTTTCGCTTGATTTTTTTTCTGCCATAAATAGTCAGTATTTTCTTGTTAACTACAGTAGTGTCACTTAAATTATTAACGAGAAAAGTGAAAGAGAGGAAACATCTTCTTCCGGTTGTTATTCTGGACATTAGGAAATCTATGTACTTAAGCTCGCTATTTCAATTTTTCGACAGAGTCCTGGAGCTCGAGGAGTCGCTGGGATCCTCGCAACTTTTACAACAAAATCTCAAACTTAAGGATGACAAGGTGTCGTCGCTCAATCAGATCATTCATGAAAGGGAAGAACAAGTGGATGATTTGGAAAACAGGTACTCAACAAAAACATGTTCTCTGTGGGGGAAACGTAGGCGATTGTTATATGCGACTGCGCTTGTTTGGTATCCCTTTCTTAACACTATTTACGCTTTGTAAGCCGCCAATTGATTGGTTCCTCTTGTCACGTGGTGTTTTTAACCAGATTGTATTTCTTTGAAATTGTTGCCTTCATATTGTTTAAGTGGGTTGCCTGTGAAGCAGCTTGACATCCTGGCCCCAGTTTTTGAAACGATGGATAGCGCTATCCGCCGGATAAATCACTATGCAGTGGATAAGTCATAGCGATAGTGATTTATCCGGTGGATAGCGTTATCCACCTTATGAACAACTGGGGCCTGGTGCTGGGTTTAGGTTTTAAAAAAAACTTTCGGGTGGCTTCAGTGGGGAGTTAAACACGGCAAACAAGTTGATAACGATGAATTGACCACCGTAACATTGCCGAGCTGAACCGAGCCGAGCCGAGCCAAGCCAAGCCGAGCCCCTCGTCAGAGCGAAGGGCTAACACTCGAAATGTTCTAACGCAGAAGGGCTAACGCTCGAAACGTCAGCTCATAAATCTATGGTGGCAGGGTTTTCGACAGCTTTTCAGAGAAACTGATTTGATAATGAAAGTACGGGACATGGTTATCTTCCGTTGAAACCATGTCTCCGTCGTTTTTGATTGGCCAAAGTAATTACTTTGGTTTTGGTTTTACGACAATCGATTGAAAACCGTTCTATCTTTCCGGCGTAGAGCGATTTTCAAATGAGTGTCGTAAAACCAAAACCAAAGTAATTACTTTGGCCAATCAAAAGCGACGGAGACAATCCAGTAAACCAATCAAAACGTGAAGTAATTACAAGTAGCCGACACAAAGCGCGGGAAAATGTGCTCGCGCGAGCCACAATTGGTTTGGGTTTTACTTCTGATTGGTTGAAAAAGTGGCGCGAGAACTTTGAACCAATCACTGAGTGAAGTAATCATAAACCAAAGCAATTCGCTAATTACTTTCGACACTCAATTGAAAACCGCTCTAATGAGAGCACTATTGCTAGGCTTTGTACGCCTGAAAGTCATGACAAGTAAAGTACGCGACTTGCGTTCATCTCAAGGAGTCTTATACAAGATTCTACCCCGTGTCTAAGTTATTTCATTTTTAACTTTTTTGTTTTATTTGATTCAGGTTAAAAGATGCGCAGGTTCGTAGTAACAAACTGGTGCACACTCTTAAGTTGAAGGAGGAAAAAATAACGTCCTTGGAAGAAAGGTGGGCAAAAAAGTATTACGTATCCCTCAAGAGAAGTGTATTGAGGTTCTTCTGGTATTCTTTTGTTGTTTAAACTCGGGTGGCGAACACTAAGTTCGGTTTAGCAAGTGACTGTAATTTTAATTTGGCTCGTTTTAGTGTGGAATCGTTAGATGAGCTGTTATCTGAGACCAAGAAGCTAAATCAAACTGTGCAACTAAAAGAGGAGAAGATCAAGACTCTAGAGAACAAGTATGTGTGTGTCTCTCTCTCTCTATCTGGCCAGTGAAATAGTCTGGTCGATTTAAGCTCAGGATGGTAGATTGCCTTTTTCTTTTCACTGAAATAACAAGGAAAACGCCTAGCGAACATTTTTAAATGTTGAAATGCGGCGTTATTAGTCAAGTTTTGCCAAGTATGTAGGGTCAATCTGTGGTCAACGGTGCGTGATTATCGATGATAGTTCCAAAGCTTCTTCTCTGTGATGAAAACTAGGCGACGAAAAAAATGGCAATGACCCATCTAAAACATTAGTTCGCCGAAATACTGAACCACTCCAGCTAAAATATGGCTGTCCGTGGGCTCTCTTTTTTTTGCAAGGCAGCACAGAGAGCCGGAAAAATCTTGAGTGAAAATTTATTTTCCGGAACGGCAGCCTCTCCAATGGAATCAGTGTACTCCCGTCCGTTCTCTAATTTATTCTTGTTTTTCATGCTTCCACCTCTGGTGACGTAAAACCTCCATGACAACCCACACTCCGTCAATTCGCGCTGACGAATGGCTTTTAAAAACGCTCAAAACGCCAGCTCTAAATTTAATCTCCCTTCTGTGGTCAATTTACTTTGATCAACTCGTTGGTAATATCAAGTTCTCGTGTATCATTCACATGGCCAAAGGGTTTGATCATAATGCGACGATACTTGATCTGAGTAAGGCCAGCGTGTTTCCGTTAGCTTCCAGTTCCGGGTCCTTCCGCTTGAGAATGTGAAGAACAAACCAACCTCGCAACGGTCTATCATGGTAGTGGTCAGTTGAATTCGTTCAGTTTGAATAATAGTTGTTGTTGGTCCTTGATAGTTTGTGATAAGAGCATTCAAAGCAAAGTTGTGCGAGCTGACCCCATGCATGCGAGTGGTACATTTTGTTCCTGGTCTAATCTATTTTGTTTTCAACTTTTTTCCCAGGTTGGCCGAATTTGAAGAATTATCATCTCGCAATACAGAGCTGAGTGAGTGCATCAAACAAAAGGATGACAAGATCTCAAGACTTCAGGAAAGGTGATTCTCAAAGATTCGCTTCAGTTAGTTTTAAGGCAGGGCTTCAAGAAACGACGCCGCAAAAATGCAATGATATTCTGCGATTTCCGTGGATGGCTTCGCATTCAGAAAATGTGCATATTTGTTCTCCCATCAGGATTGATAGAAGTAAGGACGAAGAGATTGAGCTTCAATGAAGTGTTTTCCATTTTCTCCAAAGGAGACAAAGAAATGAATGCTGAATCGAGTTACACATTTGAAATTGTTTAACAGGGCGAAATTTCAAGCAAGTAATTTCGAATAATTTTGCTGGAAGCTCATGTTCGTAGAAATACCCGTAATATATCGCGGAATGCACTTGCGGGGTCTAAATTAGAACTCTCTTTCTCTCTCCGAAGTTGAGTGGTCGTGTTTGTTTGAATAGTAGCTTTGTTTTTTCAAATCCAGCTATTTGATGAAGTACTATTATTATTAAAATATCGAGCCGTTTGTATTGGGTTGTAGGCTTGACGAAGTTGAAGGTGCAGCTGATGTTAACGCGAAACTAAGCAAGACTCTTAAGAACAGAGAAGAAAAAATTGAAAGCCTCAAGGGCAAGTAAGTTTGTGTTTATTATTTGCTCATACTTAGTACACACAGAAAAATGACTCGATTGTCATCGGACAGGAGCAGTAGAGACCCAATTCAGTTACCATGGCAACCACGCGCATACAACCAAGACCGGTGAAATCGAAACAAAAATGGCCGTCAATAGTCTGCTAACTATTGACAGCCATTTATTTAATCAATTGTAATTTGACAAGAGCAGTAGAATTTTATCTCAAATTGTGGAATCTATAAGTTACTATGGCAACCACGCTCATGCGAAAATCGAAAAAGAAACGACCGACGGTAGATTTGCTACTTTCAATGAAAAAGACATACAAAGAAAATTCACCTCTGGATAAATGTTTTAATAGTTGAAAGTTTTTCACAAATTAAAAGGAACCTCCACTCTTACTACAGAATAAGTTTAAATTATGTTTACATACAAATTTGTTCGAAATTTGTTTTTAAAATAGTGTTTACATAAAGAAAAGTGAATGTTAAAATCGCTTATTTTCACTTTCAATTTCGCGAGCGCAGCCATCTTGAATAATTGTGACGTGTTACGGTTGCCCTATTGTTCTGATACAAAGTGCTTTTGTCTAATAACAATAGGGCAAGCGTGACACGTCATAATTATTCAAGATGGCGTCGCCCGCGAAATTTGAAAACAAAAATAGGCGATTCTGAAACTTATTTATTTCGGATACAAACACTTTGTTTGAAAATTCTCTAGACTGACTTGATGTAACTGTTGTTTCCTGTTATTTGAAGTTTTTTTTTTTGTTGATGTGGAGGTTCCTTTTAACGCAATCAATGTAAATTATAACAAATGTTCCTCGAGAATGGTGGATAGAGGGAGGTCTGTTGAGTGTATTATCAGCGACAAATATCATAATCGTCTCTTACAACTCAGAAGTTGAAGGGATTTGAAAGTTCTCAACTCGGACTCGCCCAAAGGCTTGTGTAATTTGGAGACCTTCTAAAACATCTCTTGTACCTTCAAATTTCGAATAGGGAAATGATGATATCAACATTTCACTCTGCAGTAAAATGATGATATCAACATTTTACTGTGTGATAATTTATAAACTCTGCAATTTGCTATCTTCGTCTCGTGTATGTCCATTCTACAGCGTGTTGGAAGTGAGGCTTATGTATTTGTGAATAGGGTCAGCGATTTACAAGAACAACTCGACGTTAGAGAACAACATCATAAAGAGGGGAAACGGAAAGCTGAGGAGCGAATCAAGGCGCTGGAAAAGAAGTAGGTGCCATGTTAAAACATTCTTCACAATACTGTCCTAACGTCAAGTCGGTTGGTAATTGCAATCATCAAAGAACTGATATTTTCTTATCTCAGATTAGGTAGTAGCAATTTTTTTCATTCTGGTCATAAATTCCCATCAGTCACGTTTTCTAAGCGAGTACGAGGGCGAAACGGTTTCCAGTCTTTACTTAAATGGGAAGACCTGACACTCAACTGGAGAAAAAAACGAAGTGAATTCGAAATAGACTTAACTGATTGGAGAGTAATGTGAAGTGCTAAGTATCTACCCCATATGAACCATTTGAGCATTAGCCCTACTGATGGAAATGGGCCCACGCAAGGACAGAGAAAAACTCTGACCAGGGTGGGAAGTGAACCCACGACCTTCGGGTTAAATCACCGCTGCTCTACCGACTGAGCTACAAGGTCAGACGGGAGCAGGCCGTGGGAACTGACGATGTTGAAGTCACGGCAAGGAACAGAAATAGGCTGTTGTATTTGTTCAACCCAGCCGAGGTAACGGAGATCTCTTCCTCTTCTTACTCCTTTATGCGACTATTTACTTCAGTGTTTTTGTGTGATTTTGTTTCCAGTATAACCCTGTCAATCACAGGGAACAAACTTTGCGTAAAAGTGTTGCTACATGCAAAAATACCATAAAATAAAATTCTAACTCTGATAATTGCTTTAGAAAGCTAACTTATAGAAAAATCTCTGGCTGCATAAAAGTATAAAATAAATATGTTAAACAAATTAAATTGATATTCCCTTAACCTTTCTTAAACTAGCTGTAACTCAGTGAACTCAAGGCTTTTTTGGCGTTGGAGTTTCGTTTGCCACACAACGTTGCTCCAACGAGCTAACCAAGAAGGGACTTGATGTCCTCTTGTTTTAATTAGAGGAGGCCGATATAAATACTTATGGGGCACCTTAACGCAATTATTTCCAAAGATAAACGAAGCTTCCCACCTGAAGCAAACAAAGATTAACAATTTTACGTCGAAATTTCCATTTTTTTTTGTCGTGCGTGTTTCACATGCAGCGTAAGAAGTAGTAGACACTTGGACCTAAGACGGCCAGAGCTTTTGAAGGGAATTAGTCTGTTCTTGGTGACACCAGAAACTACTTTGCAATGCAAGAGCCCTGTGAGAGAACGTGAATGCTACAGAGAATGTGACTTGAAATCGTATTGAGCTAAGGTGCCCATGCAAAAAATAATAGGGTTGCTAACAATGAAAAGCAAAGAAAAAAAATAAGAATGTTACTAAAAACAAATGGACAGAAATAGATTGGGAATTTTCGTACTATAAATAAAAAGAAACGACAAGTAGACTTGATTGCTACTTTAGGAGTTCTTCGGTTTTGCAACGTGCCCGCGTGAAACAGTAAAATGCTTAAAAGTACAAAGAGAGAATGATTTTATAAAGGAACGATGAAGTTTTAAAATCATTGACACTTAACTATAAGTTACACTGAAATGAAGCAGAATAATGATGAAAATAAAACAGGAGTACTACAAACAATTTGGTTTAAAATACAAACAAAAAAGCGAAAGAAATGCACCGCTCAATTACGATCTTTCTATCATTGATCCTCAAACCTTATGCAATTCGCTTTCATACGCGTTCAAGGTGAATATTGTGTACAGGATCTTTGAGGCCATTTTGTAGAACTTGACTGATCAAGTTTATTTGCAGCTTGGAAGAACAAAGCACTAAAAAGGTCCAGCGACAAAACAGCGTTAAGAGAAGGGACGATAAAATTATAGACTTGGAAAGACGAAGAACGAAGTAAGTTCCCTTCTTCGCTGCAAGGTTAAAACGTTTCTGCACTAACGGTCTTGTAGCTCAAAATGCCACTGTCGAACAAGGCACACCGCACCAACAAAATTGAAACGAAAGTAATTAAGTTGGCGACTCGCGGCAGACGAAGACAATTAAATGAGCCAATCATGCGAGCACCCAGCGGAAAACGTGGTAAAATGTGTGCGAGCCAGTCAATAGACCAATTTCGGTGAAAACCGAGGGAATCTGGCATTGTGCAGCATGGCTTTCTTATTACTTTTCGGGCAGTTCTATGTTAAGCGTCGAATTAATTTTCACAGTGTTGGGGTTTGACGTTTCCGCGTTCATTGATTGGCCGGAAAAAGCACTTTCCCCTCCATTTTATCGACCATTGAGAGGCCTATTCAAAAGCACGTGTTACTCGCTCTACTTTGAACACTTTCCCGCGCTCAGCGCCGGCTGCATTTTATCGCATTTTGTTGTGATTGACCCATGAATTGTCTGTTTTTTATTTTTCTGGTTTCCCGACGTTTTATTGAAAAGCTCTCGAACAGTCTTTTGAAATTTCATTCCACTTAACTGAAAAACACTTGGTTTCATTCCACCTAAATAGGCCTTATTAACGATAGCCGCCATGTTGGTTTTCAAATTGTCATGCAAATTAGCCATGTGTTATCCTGGGGGGCAAACATTGAAATAAAGGCAAATTGCGGAAAATCGGCACGTCGAAGTACTCTTTAAAATTTAGAATTAAGTGCCTTTTATAATAACTTTATATCTTTTGATTACCTTTGACATTTTGACTTTTACTTCGTTATCTGCTCATTTTTCACTGAAAAAAACATCGAAGTAACTTTTGTAATCATTCTGTTTTACTACTTAGGTGATAAACATTCAATGACCGTGAAACCAATCATCTGTGTGGCTAAGATGTTCGTTATAACCTCTCGAACTTGCGTTGTTTGCCCCCTCAGAAGCGTGTAGCTAATTTGCATGATAATAGCAAGTCCAACATGGCGGCCATCGTGAATAAGGTCTATTGAAAAACGCTCAACGCGTGTTTTGAACCAAATCGAGGAAACTATTATTTTAATGTTTGAATTTCGAGAAAACTTAAAGACTTTCTTTGTGAGAAACAAACTTTTGATTGTATGATTAACCAAAGTAATATATTTTTTCGCGTTTAACAATATTTTGGTAACCATGATTAATCCTTCGTAACATCGTAATTAATAATTCTAACAGACTAAACCGAAAACGAACTAATAACATTTAACTGTGCTTAATGATTAAGTTCTGTTCTAATTTATATAACCTTTCCACTTCGACTTATTATTGTCCATTTCCAACATAAACCACTTTGTCTCACCAGCATATTATGGAGACCAAGATTGCGTAACACGTCATCTTTAAACCTCCCTGCCATAGTCAGTTTCACCAATGAATGGCATTTGGAGATGACATTGTTTAGTAAAGACCTTTCCTCCTGTTGTGGAGGAAACAGTCACTTCAGCTCTCGCTATTATTCAGTGGACAGGTCACAAAACACGCTAGGGGGGGTGCTTATTTTGTCTTTGTGGTAGAGACTCTACTGTTCGAAAGTGCCTTTTCTCCAAGCAAACGATGGATAGAAGAGGAGGATGTTTACTTTATGCCGTTATTTGGTTTGTGTGTGATTCTGTGTTCAGGTTCACTCCACTGGTCAATGAAAAATTAGGGAGCAAAAAATCTACGATAGCGACGTCAGCGAGAACGGCTTTAAACAATAGCAATCTACGACAAAACAAGGGCTCTGCAGTTGCGTTACGACTTTCGAACGTTTCTTTCCTGTTCTGGACAATGATTTCCAACGGAAAACAGCGTATTTTAGTTTTCTTGTTCAGAATACAACTCCGTTCTTCCTATTTCGTTTTCTGGGTATTTCGACTACTTTGTATATGTTAAATTTACCGAATAATGTCGAAGAAGTTTGGGAGAAGTATTGGATAACGTGAAACTTGAAATGAGGTTTTCGGTGACGTCGCCTTCGTAGAATGATCACTTCAGCCTCGGTTTCAAAGCGAGTCGATTTTTTGAGGTAGTAATGCTTTTGGTCCCCACATGAATGGAAAATAACTTTAACAAGGAAACTTTTCACTCAGACTCGCTTTGACTAGGGTTTTAGTGAATCCCAGAACACTTCGTCATGTTTCGTGTTTTCATTCAGTCCGTCGTTTCCCTTCCGATTTATCTGCCTAAAGACTCGAGAAGGCATCGTATATGTGAAGCTGTGCTGTGAGTGAAAGTCATACTCCGTTCCATTACCTATACCACTCTTTGCGGGAAGTTTGAGCAGGGGAGCTGCCTTTTCTCCTTGTGCGTAGCGTGATGATTTTATAACATTTCTTTTCCTTTTCCTCTCTCTTCCTCGCAAAGAAATCGTTTGCTTTGCATGGAACCGCTGTCGTCGATCAGTTTTAATGGCATCTTATTGATTGAACGTTAAACAGGTTGGAAGAGTACATGGAGGAGAGAGAAGTGCAAATCCACGACTTGCAATCTCAGTAAGATAATTACATTTTCATTGTTTCAGGGAAAGTTAATCTGCAAACAGGCTCCTCATTTGTTATTCCTTCGGTTTGCTCTTAAATGGCAAACCGTCAAAAGCTGAGGGATTGGGGCGAGCGAAAATTTTGTTCTCAAGCTTCAACTTCCTTTCCCGCTCGCCCCAATCTCTTTAGTTTTTGGTTGCATGGCATTCGTCGATCCAGGATAGCTTTTGACTCTTAATCGAAAAAAGAGGCTGTATACCATCTAGATGAAAATTCTAAAATTTTGTTCCCACCACAAGCTACACGAAGCTTATCTGCTTTGAACTTGCGAATCATGTGACGAGGACAAAGAAAATACAACTTTTCAATGTCGGAAGAAAACAACGGGTAAATCAAGTGTCATTCAGATGCAGGGATGGCGCAGTGGTGAGAGCACTCGCCATGCGTCCTGTCTTAACAATATGTTCGCCATCGTGCTGTAGTGATTCTTGTCGCCTAGTGTCGTCAATCTTTTTATGTCAAATTTGCCCTTTGTTACCGAGTGGTATGCCGTGCAAATTGGGGTGATGATAATGACGATAATGACGATGTTAAAGCTATGATAGTGATTAGGCTGAGTACTATTATTAGTAGCATATTATTCATGACAATACGTTGATACTTTGTCCAGATTGGAAGGTACCCTTAACAGATATAGAAGACTGGATATGACTGTTGGAGAAAAAGAGATGGCTATAGCTGAGTTACAAGCAAAGTAAGAGGGGAGAAACATTTGTATCTGTGGGACATTACAGAGAGAATTCACCACTTTGATACAAGAGCCGTTTTTACAGGCGAATTATGCGTCTCTCATGTTATCCATCTAGTGTAAAGACGCGACGAACTGTGGAAGACGCAAAATCCGCCTGTGACGAACTTGGGCAGACAATTTTTTTTCAGCGGCGTCTGTGAAATTCCTCAAGTATAAAGACGGGCACAATGCGTCTAGACGAATTATCCAGTTTATTGCGACTTCGAAGACGTACTGAACTGAATAGTGGATAGTTCGTCCAGACGCAGAAAAAAGGTTTGCCGAAGTTCGTCCCAGACGAATCATGCGTCTCTAGCATTGAAAACGGCCAATTAGGTAGGGGGATTAATCACCGTAAGACGTTTCGAGCGTTCGCCTTTTGTTTTAGCGAATATTACTATTCATTTGGATCAAGTTAATTACTTGCAAAGTAAGTTAATGTACCTTGACTGTCAAGTTTGGTTCTGTCATAACGACTTAGCTAGTTTTTTCCTTGTATTGTAAGTTTGCTATAGTATTTACTCTTATAACACGCGTGTGGATTCGTTTTCGCTGTAAGTTTAGTGTACTTTTCAAAAGTGGAAAATTATTGCTTAAAAATGAACTTAAACTGAAAGAGACAAGTTCGCAACCTCGAGCGAAATCTATTTCTCGTGATTCTCAGTTTTTGCGCGCGTACTGCTTATGATCTAACAACAAGTAAATACATGTAGTTCCCTTGCGAGGTCAGACCAAGATTTCTTTCTCAAAGTTTCCTTGAATGCCAAATGCTGAAATGGCTTTATGATTTACTGATTCACGGAATGTCTATCGTTGCGTTTCGTTCGTAGACTCATCGAGGCTCAAGATGACACCAGGGAGATCAAGAAACTTAATCACATCATGAAGACTAAAGATGCCAGAATAGAAAATTTGGAAAGCAAGTAAGTTGTTCAGCATTGAAGTATAATTTTCTGTTTAGAACGCCGTGCAGTCAAGCCTACAACCTCGGTCACAATTTTTGACGCATTTTGAACTTCCTTGTCCATATGGAAAAAGCTGTTCTTTACACACGAAGACGCACTATAAAAGGCGTCGTGCCTCAGGCACATGCAAATGATGTATCAATCAACCGTGGACGCAACCAAGCTCTGCGATAATAGACTAGTTTCGATATATTAATATTCAGTCCTGAACAAAAGACATCATCTCGAGGCTCTGGGGAATAAAAATATAAGGATTTGTAAGAGTTTACTCCCCAGAGCCTCGAGATGATGCCTTTTGTTTGGACTGAATTTTAATATATCGAAATTGGATTTGTGCAACCAAAAAGCCCCTTATGGCAATGTGTCCGTAGTATGTTATAAAATATTATCTGTCGTGCTTTTTTTAAAATCCCCAGTCCTTTTTTCTCGCGCTAGAAATATCTTTTTGGGCTTCCGTCTCTTTGTTGCTGTTTGTTGATCATCATCTTGGATAATTAATCTTTCGTGCCAGAGTGAATTCGAGCAAAACTAGTGCGTGAAGCGACCCTTTTATAGTGCATCTTCGTGTTTACGAGCTATATTTTATCATAACGGATCTCCTCACCTCCCAAGGAACGTTGTGGAGATATGCCTTGGTTATTCGGGCTTCTTCCTCGATGACAGTGGAGACTTTGATTTCAATAAGCGTCACGAAGTGTCCCATGCTCTTCTCGCCAACTTCAACATCACTCGCGTCTGGGAATACAGACAATTAAGGCCACAAAGCGACCCCTATACTCCATTCCTCAAGTGACGATAAACATCTGCATTAACCCTCACGAAAAATAATACCTACACTTAGCTTATTGATAGAAACAAGTAGAAAATGCTTTTACTTACAGTACGACTCGCCTTACCGTGGCCACCTAAGAAAGTTTTTTAAAAAATGTATGCGCAGAATTTGATTGACGGTCACCCCTCCTTGCAAAGTTCGCACGGTTGTAGTTGAACACCGTTGAATGGGTAGTTTGAGTTGACGTACTTACACGTAATTGTCAAATGTGAAAGTTGTTGGGTGGCCACGGTAAGGCGCGTTGCACAGTAACGGGACTCTTGTGTTAGTTATAGTAATTGGACTGAGTGGAGTACAATTCAGGGGGTAACCGTGCGAGTGATTTGAAATTACGAGCACGATCACTCCCTGAATTGTGCGACACAAGGTTCAATTACTAATAAATCGTATCTAGAACACAATTCGAGGATAAACAGTCTTTGAATACCCTTTGGGGCAAAAAGTTAAAATTACATCCAATCTGTTTTGCAAACAGTAGGAAAACAGTAAGAAAGGCCCCATCCAAATGCATGTGATTGACGCGCGAATGGCGTAGGTGTCCAATCACAGGTATCCTGTTCCAATTTGGAGTTGTGATTGGACACCCACGTGATCGCGCGACAATTACGCGACAAATAGGCGCGCACAGAACCAATCCAATTTCGAATTCTCACGGCTGGACTGGATATAGCATGAAATGGAGGCTAATGCGGGCAAATTAATTTGTGTGTGAAAAGATTTGCCCACATTAGCCTCCATTTCGTGAAGGATCCAGTCCAGCCGTGAGAATTCGAAAAGGGTCTATTCAGCCAAGCATGACTGATAATTCAAGGTGTCGATTCAACAGTCGCTCCGAAACGGAGAGGGACCTCAGTAACGTTTTACTGAAATGTTGCAAACGGATTCCCTTGAAGGACGTTCCGTTTTTGCGTTCATCGTTATAATGCCCTCTATGCGTCGACGCCGATTGACTAAGGAGCCGCACGTGTTAAGGTTGCTGCGCTAATTGTGGCGCGCAGTCTTTAAAGTATTTAAAGGCGGGATACTGCTACTAATCCCTTGTTTGGGGAAAACTGCAATTAATATTTATGTTTCGTTAATGACTTCGTTTCGATTTGCTTGTTTCCCAGGCTGGAGAATATGAAAAGTCATGTATCCAGCCAGCAAACCAATGTTAACGCCAAAGACGATAAAATTGACAATCTCCAGAAAAGGTGTGTTAAGAGGCATCTTTTGCTATTTCCTTTCTTTCTTTACTCTAATTCTCACACCCCTTCCAGGTCATCTCTCTTTATCTCGCCCTCGATCGCAGCTGTAACGTGGAACCAGCTTAACCACTGATTTCCTATTGTTTCGAAAGACATTATGGGATGCTCAAGAGGCAAATTAATATGTATTTGCCACCTGGGTATCCCATAATAGCTTTTTGAAACATTATAAATCAAAATGGCCGTCGTATCTGCAAAAAGGTCTATCTTGTTGAGATCACCTTGAGACCTCATCGTAAGAATTCACACAAAGCAGTGTGGCAGTGTATATGAAAGGGTTTACGTTTATTCCTATAACTTCACTGTCCATACGAAGCTTTAGCGCAAAAATTGTCACGAAAGATGGGTCTTCGGGCTTCAGTAACAACACGTTGCGAGATACTCTTTTTTAGTTCACTGGCCGACACCCGTTCTGGGGTAAAGGTGTTAAACTTGTGGAGGGTATTCGTGCGTGAATGTTGAAAGCAGCTTCTTGGCCTAATTCCTACGAGTCTCCTAAAGCTCAGTGGCTTAGCAGCCGAACTAGAAGTCGAAAGGTTTTTGTTTCGACTCTTGCTTGAAACACTTCGATTTTCTCGTTAATTGCCCAGTCACCCTGGATAAATATATTTTCTATACATAGTGCAACTACTTTGAGCCAATCACAGGGCAAAGCTAAGCGCGGGAAATCGCCGGCGAGTAGGTCACAATTGGTGTCGCATTTTCCTCTGATTGGCTAAGAATGTGGCGAATACAATTTTCTAGCCAATCGTCAACTGGAGTGATGAAATATGAAAACAAGCGCAAAATTATTTTCAGCATCGAAGTGGCAAGCACTTTGGTAAATAACATGTTCTGTAATTTTTTTTTGTTTTTTTCTGTCAGGTTGGATGAAACACTTAAGTTAAACAACAAACTCGACCAGTCTGTTCGCAAGAAGGAGGAGAGCATTCGCACACTGGAAAAGACACTTCAAGCCAACGAAAATAGGTACAGTAGAGAATTATGTCCGGGATTGAAAATAATAGTGAGACGATAAGCGTTGCGCCTTAACTTTCAAATCACTTGTTTCAAGAAAAACAGACGACTCTACTCTTGACTCTGCTGTAACGAAAAACTACTGCTTAAAAATAACATGAATATTTACGTCAACTCTATTGTTGTAAATACGTAATTGACGCCGAGACCGGGGGCGGGGGGCACCTCATGACATTTAGCAAACGTGATGGAGCGTTTATCTCATTTCGTGCACTTCTGGACATAAAGGGAGAGAAGCAAAAACCTTGAACTTTCAATTTGCTGAGCACGGCATAGAACTTTGCTGAGAAATCTCTATGTAGAGGAGAAGCTGGCCGGTAATCTTGGTGACAGAGCGCAAGACTTTCGTTCCGGAGGCAATTGGGTGAAAACTCCTGCATGCCAGACCAACTGTCAGTTCTCCATTATTAAATGTGCTGAAAATAGGAAGTTGTGGAGAGATCTGTTTGTGGAGGGAAAGGCGTTGATAAACTGCTATAAAACAAAGCACATGTTAATCAATAGTGCTTTTTTTTTTGTATTTTAGGGAAGAAGAATTGCAAAAGTCCCTCGAAACAAAAACTGAAAGATTGTCAGAATACAAGTCCAGAGTCAAAGAACTCGAGGCGAACTTAGAAAACAAGGAGGACAAACTGACTGAGATACAAAAGCGGTGAGTCACTGGACTCGCTCGGTTTTATCCTGTATTTGTCAGGGAACCGTTTCCAGATATTTCTCTGGAGGTTGTTGTGAAAAAGTAAATCCCGCGAATAAGAACCTGAGCGATTTAGAACTGACCTACGCTCTGAAACATGGCCATTCGTATAAGAAAAGCAAAAAGATCACTCGATTCCTTTGAAAAGGCCTTTTTGTTAACAAGGGTTATTCATGAATGAGGCCGAATGCTTGGCATTGTTCGAAGAATATAAATTACTGTTTAATTCATTGTTGAAGTATCTTTTTGTCTTCGAAAGGATGTATTGTTTTGAGTGTGCCTCGTGGATAATAGCGCGAATTGACCATTGGTTTGAACGACGCGCCATATGTCTTGTGTATCTATTTGAACGTTAGGTTTAATTTCTTCATGTGAACTAAATGAAAAAGTGGTTGTCAACCAGTATCTTTCTCTATCCATGTGCCTATAAATAGCCTCTAACTCCGCGAGGTCTGTCACAAGAAACGTCGTCTGTTGAGTACGTCCTCTGTTGGCCAATTATCCCTGTGCCCAATTGATGCCACACCCTTCTCTGCGCAGTGCCTTAGTTCCTTTGCAAATTCATGATCCCCTTGGATTTCTTTGTAGCTTGGACAACTTGAAAAACGCCGCATCAGTGGACGCTAAGCTCAGTGGTGTATTAGAAGAAAAGGATTTAAAAATCGCGGAGATGGAGCAAAGGTATTGGTCAAGCCCAAACTTTTAACTTCACTGACTCCATTGTTTAATGATTCGCGGAACCTTAGCCCTTCTAAAGAGATGCTTGGTTTCTTCTCTGCAGGGTAAAGAATTTATCCAGCTCTTTTGGACAAGTAGACAAGTTGGAAAAAGCTAAAAAGGAAATGGAACAGAGTGTGTTGAGTCTGGAGACCAAGTAATGTCACGAAAAATATTTTAATTCGTCATAAGGCTGTCTAACGAGAAATCAATGCGTCTTCGCCTTTCTTTTGTCGTAAGAAGCCACTGAGGTTGCGTTTTTACTTGCGTCGCTATTGGGAACAAGAAACAAAAAAAGAAACTCTACTGGGTTTTCACCTTCTTTGCTACTGGCATCCCACGAAACAAGCGCAAAGGGCTAGTGGAATCGGGGACCCGTTTCTTGCAGTCCAGATAACGTTTCTAGCCCAGGAAGCCATTTGTAACACTGCCGCCCACTTGTTTTAAAAAGCTGTTCTTTTAGTATGTTTTCAATAGAACTAAAAGCAAAATGATTGTGAAGGTTGATGACTTGAATCCTCTCTTTTCCCAAGATAAAAGGGCATAAATTGGTTACGGGTCGTACACCCATTGAAAGCGTTAACAGTCACATAGCGAACTGACATCACATTATGAAAAAGGATAAATAACTAAAGGCTACAGGAATCAAGTTTCCACTTGTACTGGCTACCGTACCAACGTAAGGCTTAAGAGTTTATCATTACCTGTAATGCAAGGAATCAGATCGCAAATCAGTACCGGCACTCGATTGCTTCAGGTACTTAACATTGTTGAGCATGTGGGTTATTATTTGCCTGCAGACTAGAGGAAAGCGAAAGCCAGAACAGAAGACTTAACCACAGTCTCAAACAGAAGGAAGCAAAAATAGAAAGCCTGGAGACACGGTAGGATGCGCCTCAAGTCAAGATTCTCCTAAACCAGCCCCAGTCATGAGACCATGCCGCTTCGTTTTAAGGAAAACCATCATTTGCCTTGATTTGCGTTAATTGCTAATTTCAGTTAACGTTTACAGTGGCCCCAATTACTGCTCCAGCGCTAGAACGACTAGACACTTAAATAAAGTTCGTTTCCTTTCCTTTCGTTTCGTTTTACTGTCTATCTGATCGTATTAGCGAAAACGGTTCTGCTCGAAATTGTTCCACCGTGAAGCCATTGCTTAAGCCTTTTCACAGACATCGTTTAAGGGGATAGCTGTATTAATTAATAAGATATTGCATAAGTACCTTTGTCGAACCCGTCTTGTGTTGTAAACTGATTTAATTTTAATAATAAAAACACTTGCGTACAATATCTCGGCCTACGCTCTCAAAGCCATGCCCTCGGTATCTCGGTGTCGTCACGTCTAGGTACCCAAATCCTTTCGCTTAGTTTTTACGCCCTATGTAATCTCTTGTTAAGCATCCGCGTATGCCTAATGTACCCTATTTTCCACACTCG
This sequence comes from Montipora capricornis, assembly GCF_036669925.1. Taxonomy (NCBI): domain Eukaryota; kingdom Metazoa; phylum Cnidaria; class Anthozoa; order Scleractinia; family Acroporidae; genus Montipora; species Montipora capricornis. The sequence continues at coordinate 8,765,020 of NC_090894.1, forward strand.
TTTCGTAGGGTGGCTGAAATGGAGGCGATACGAGATGTCAACAGTCAGTCCCTCAGCACGGCTCTGAAGCAGAAAGACAGCAAGATTGCGGTGTTAAATCAGAATCTACAGCAACAGGAGAACGAAAATATGGCGGTGGAAGCAAAGTAAGTAGAAGAATTGGCAGGAAAGTCTCCAACGTATCCTTTACCTGAAAACCTGCCTAAAATGCCTTACAAGCAGTTGTTTTCTCAGTATACATTCAACTGAAACTTTTTTTTCCGTCTTTGTTCATTTATTCATTCGTTCGTTCGTCCATTCAGTCTGTCAGCCTGTAAGTAGTGCGCGCACTCACTCACTCACTCACTCACGCACGCACGCACTCACTCACGCACTCACGCACTCACGCACTCACGCACTCACGCACTCACTCATTCATTCATTCACACATTCTTTTTTTATGGTTAAGGTTGGAAGAAGTTACTGCACAGGCCAATGAATTATCTCGCTCCCTTGAGCACAAAGAAGAACAGGTGCGAAGCCTGAAGACAAGACTGGAAGAAGCTGTCCATCAGAACAACAAGATGACGAATGCGGCCGAGCTAAAGGATGACAAAATAAAAACACTCCAAGAAAGGTTGGTTTTATTTTTAATTTATAATGTCTTTAATAGCCCATTTCCGAGTTGCTACATGCCTCAGTTTCAAAGCGAGTCCTGGTGCACAACCATTCAAATGGAAATGAGTTGCGACGGTATTTTTATGCAAATCAAACTCGTTTCCCTTTCAATAGTTGAGAACCGAGACAACAGCAACTCGGAAATGGCCCATTATTAGGACGATTTAGTTACCACAAACCAACGATATGTATTGAGGTTTTGCATGGCAACCATGTTGCATGGCAGGAACAATTAAAATGTTTTGCATTAGAAAGAACATTTGTTCCCATAGGAAAAAGAACTGATCTATTGTTCCTGCCATGCAACATGGCTGTCGTGCAAAACCTCAAAAAGAAATCATGAAATGCAAGAGGAAGTTCATACGATTTCTTACTCATTATATACTCAACAAAATTATTTCATTGCTGGGTTTCCATAGCAACGTCCGTATTGCACGCGATTAGTATTTTGCATGTCAATTACAGAATGGACATAATTTAATATTCATTCATGTCTACTGCCCTGCATCGTAAATACCCATACAGATATCCCACTTAAATTCTATCAATCACTATCCACAGACTGGAAGCTTCTTCTAAGGAGCAACAAAAGTTGACAGAGGTTAGCAATTAATTCCTTTTTTGCTATTATTTGTTTTCGTAAATTATTAACTTGCGGGCCATCTCATGAACCAGTCAGAACGCCAAGCACAGACTTCAACCGCCACGAAACGTGAAAACAACTTGTACAAGAAGAAGCCCCTTAGCAGGGGCGCAGAACTTAAAAAGACTGTTTCCATCCAATCTTTAGCCTTAGAGATGACGCGGCATAAACCAAATATGAGAGTTATCCCTCGTAGTGTGAGCAAATCACAGTTGACTCTATAATTCGCTTGTAGAAGGGTTTTCATAGCAATCTATCGATTTCTATGATTTTTCATTACTCATTTTGGTGATTGCCTTAAAAAAAATCCTCGCCAAATTCTCAGCCAGTCAGAAGAAAGAGCAAAGTCAAGGTGATTCGGCTCGCTCGCGTTTTCTCGCACTTTTAGCTGGCTGCACCAATTTTTCTTTGTGTTGTGATTGGCTTGTTTGATTTTCTGTTCCCGTTGAGATTGGCCAACGTAAGAACTTAACTTTTAGTCTGCGTAGCAAGCGTTCCCGGTCGATAGAAGAGCTTCGAAACGATTTTCCGCAAACTGGCCGCGCGAAAGTTGGGTCAAGAGAGAGGCTCTTGCCCCAACTTTCGCACGGCCAGGTGCGGAAAATCGTTTCGAAGCTCTTTTGTCGAACGGGAACACTCGCTACGCAGGCTACTTAACTTTTGGTTATTCGTCATCTCACTGAAAGGCGCTTAATTGGCGTGCATCTTTCTAGCGAATCATAAAGCGTTGTAGATAGAGGTTTGCGTCCTCAGGATTTTAATCTGCATATGTTGCTTCCCGTTCAGATGCTGGAATCGCAGGACAAAAAAGCTGAAAAGGAGAAGGCCCAAAAGCAGAAAGGCAATTCTTCACAGACGATCATCTTTAAACCAGCAAACAACACAAGGTAGAGTATATTTTTATTTCCTGGACCTCTGTGCTTGGTTGAAAGGCTTGTGTCTAGGCCATAATCCGGTGACTTAAAAAAAGGTTTGTTACCAGAGTTCGCCTTAAATGATATGTCGTGTCAGACGTTTGCTGATTTAAGTGTCAGTAGAAAAGAATGGGAAATTCTTCCAAGACCATTGTCCGCCTTGAAGAGCTGTCCGTCTCCTTTGAGAACAGAGACCGTTAACTTCAAGAATTCAACCGTGGATTCTCTTGAAGCTTCCGAAAATGAGCTAGCGACCCAGTGATCTAGCCGTTGCTTTGTCAATAATCCGGCTATTATTACTTCTAAAAGTTAGTAGAAATTCCTTTTTTTCTCGTCATCATAAGTAAATTCTTGTGATAGGTCTGAACAGAACACGCTGGAGATGCTGTCAATTGCTGATAGAAGGGTCGCTGAGTTGACAGAGGAGATCATGATGCTGGCAAAACAGGTAACTTATGTAAACGAGATCTGGCATTCTCGACTGGACAACGTGCGACTCTAAAGTATGTTCCACATTACGTTAACTCTGCAAGCATTCCCTCTCTAGCGTTTGCTTTTTGGGTGGGTCCAAGTTATGTCAATGATGTACATTGATAAGTGTTAATGACAGCTAAGTCTCATCGTTTCATAGACACACCAATCAAACACGCAGTAACATGCGTACCGGGCTTCAGAAATTCTGTTTGAAACTGTTGTAGTCTTTCTTTGTTCTTACGCCGGGCACCCACGAAACTAGCCACGCGCATGTTGCTTTCCTTTGTAAAGCAAAAGAAAGACTGCTCGCATTCTCCAAATAATGTACCAAGAATTTTTCATAACACATATAGGAGGAAGAAATTTACGTCCTAGTTGTAAGGGGAAATAAAATTCTTCTTAATAGCCCATTTCCGAGTTGCTGCATGTCTCAGTTTCAAAACGAGTCCTGGTGCACAACCATTCAAATGTAAATGAGTTGCGTATTCTTATGCAAATCAAACTCATTTCCCTTACAATAGTTGAGCACCAAGACTCACTTCGAAACCGAGACTAACAGCAACTCGGAAATGGCCCATTCTTCGGGCGTTCAGACAAAGTAGATTTATGCTGTGGAGTTACCGACTTGCTCAATGGGTGGGTTATGGAATTAAAGTGAAGACTGGTTGAAGTAAGATCTTGCGGTCCATTTGGTAGTGAAGAGAAGGATAGTTGTCAATCTTATGAACATAAATCCTTATCAGGACCCCAACGAATGTCAAACGGTTGGTTTGCTATCCCTGTGTCGTTCATTAAGACGATTGTTTGATGAACGAATGGCGTGACGTCACTTTCCGCAAGGGCTTCCGTGAGCGCTAAAATCGCTGACAAGAGCAAAGTTTATCTTCCCTGAAAGTACTGAAAATAATTCAAGTAAATAGGCCATTTTCGTAATATCAAATATTCAGCTTGATAGTGAGGCAGCGAGGACAAAAACAATTGAAACACTTTTGAATTAATGTGAAAAATATTTACATATCATCCACTTTCCTTTGTCTTTGTCCTCAGAGCCTCACTATCAAGCTGAATTTTAATATATTGAAAAAGACCTATTGAGTTGTGCTTTGAAATCTTTATCATCACCGTTTGTACACCACTTTGATTTCCAGAACGGCACGGTCACGGTCCAAAATGAGGCCATGTCGGCGAGAAATGCTCAGTTGCAAATTGAGAACGAGTCAATGAAGAATGAACTTGAGAACGCAAAAGCCGACTATGCAGAGCTACAAAGCGACATGAATGACGTCAGAGATTACTATCATCAGGTGGATGTCGCTGCCTCTAACATGGAACACAGATGTGAGGTAAGAGCTCGCTTGATTATAGTTAGTTTGCAAACCATTCCATTCCCTAGAAAAAGGGAAAGGAACTTTAAGTGTCTGATCTTCTAGCGCTGCCGGAGCACCAATTGCCGGGACACTGTAAGTTGAAATTAAAAAAGCAACGCAAATCAAATTAAATGTTGGTTTTTGAGGAGAGGGTGAAGCCGGAATACCCGGAGAAAAACCTCTCGTTGTAGAGTAGAGAACCAACAAATTCACCCCACATATGACGCTGAGTCTGGGAATCGAACCCAGGCCCCATTGGTGGGAGGCGAGTGCTCTCACCACTGCGCCATCCCTGCATCTCCGCACTCTTAGAGACCGAAAATTATGGCGAAATGTGCAATTGTTGCATGGCGAATGTGAAGCGCGTAAAAAGATCTACATTTCGTGTCATTCAACATAGCGGAGATGACTAATTTGCGAACAGCCTAGAGAACTGGGTTTTTTGTGTTCTCCCGTAACCCAAAAACTTGGGATTTAGTTATTTTTGCAGAAAAAGGGGAAGAATGTACAAAAACCCAAAACGCCCTTTCTGAGCCATTATTTTGACCATGAACTACTATCACCCATCGGCGTTCGCTATCAGGCGTCTCCGTCGGGGACCTTATTTCCGTGATTTATTTGTTGGGAAATGCTGGCCGGGTTGTCAATACGATGTTCAGGTGGAATGAATGACGTGGTGATTTTTTCTTATTAGATGCTAAGTCAACTGAACGCAACCCTTGAAGAGGAAAACAAGGCGCTTGTTGAACAAGTCAATAGACTAGTCGAGCAGGTGAATATGACGTTCCGAATAATTGTTCTGTTTAACTTACACTCTTATATCATCCTGTACTTATCAAAGTGTGTGTTTCCTTGCGCTAGAATCAAGGTCTCCTTGTGAAGTCATTGGAAGATAAAGATCAGTTTATGGATGATGAAAGAGCTTTCTCGTGAGTATTGATTTGGGCCCTGTTCCCTCCCCGGGTTTCCGCATCCCGAATAGTGGATTCCGGATCCTTAGTCGTGGAGTCCGGATTCCAAAGCTACGGTTTCCACCGAAATGGATCCTGGGTTCCATCGAAATTGGCGGATTCCGGATTCCAAAGCCTCACATTTGCTGTATTCCGCCGGGATTCTGAATTCCGGAATCCGAATTTCTTCACTTCGGGCGAACGAGAATTAAGATATAGAACGAACTCTCATTCGACCCACTCCCAGGTGGCTTGATCGCACAGTGGTAGAATAGTGTTCAGCGAAATCGCATGCCGTCTTGGGTTCCAGGCCTTTTCATCCCTGGATTTGTTTCTCAAGCTAAAGGGGCGGTGTCACAAAATTTAGCCACATTCAGCGACTGTTAACTGGCAACCAAATCACACGAAACGTAACAGTGGCTACTCAACACATTGAAGGAAGGTCTGATTAAAACGGCAATTACAAAAGAAGTCAGGGAGGGGCAAAATTGAAGAAGATTAAAATATATTGCATTTGGGCTTAGCTTTCGAAAACGTTTCAGCTCAATGGTTTTTCGAAGTTTATCGCTCTTGTTTGTGAGTTAAATTATGTCGATTTGATTTGGGTTTAAAAGTAATTTCTGGGTTAACGTCAAGTGAAATTTTTTCATTGCGAGTAGGGGCTAGTTATTTTTGAAACTTCCAAAACTAGTTTTACCAATTACCCGCCCTTGGGGCACATACTGAACTGCACTTCCGTGAAATAGCTCCTTTAAGTTGTGTCACTGTTTGTGACGATCTTTCGCTAGAAAAAAAATCGTGTTATATCTGAAGTTCCAATATACCAGTTTCAGATATTCTCTCCATAGTACCTTCATTGTAAGTTGATAACTTGTGTTTGTTCATTCTTTCAGGGGTCGTATTTATGCTCTTCAACGCCAGAAAGAAAATCTTGAGAAACAAGTTGACCTGGCAAACAAAGCTTTAGCAGAAAGTGTTGCCAAACCTAAGAAGTGAGTCATTTATTTTGGCCCCCAGAAACGGAAGTATTTTCTTATTCACTGGTCGGAAAAAAGAAAAAAACAATAATCTTTCGCGCAGAAAATCGTTAACTATTCTTGGGTGGTTCAGTCACTGGATCTTGATTCACTTATTTTCATGACTGTGTTACGAAGTACTGAGAGCTATGGGCTTTTTTTCTTCAACAGAAAACCAAACTTTTTAGCAAGAGTGATGAAAAAGGCTGGATTGAAAAAGGTAAGAAATGACTAAAATAATATTTGTAGTTAATAAATGGACATTACACCAAAGATTTGCTTCGTCTGCGTGGGGTTTACAGGAGTGAAGCTCGTTAGAGGTGTCTATTAATCAACTTGATGAAATCCTATAAACAGTTGCGCTTTGGAAAATTCTGAAATGAAAATATGCATTAGTTTTGTACGGTTCTTAGAACACTAACTATTGTGTTTTTTTTCCAAACCAAATTTTGGTTTCTCACTAGAAGAAGTGGAAGTTCCCTTAAATAGAGCAGTTTTCAAATGACAGTCGAAAGTAATTGCGCGATTACAAATGCTACGCTGTGATCGGTTTAAAAATCTCGCGCCATTTTATCAACCAACGAGAACAAAACCAAAACCATCGCGACTTGCACGCGCGATTTTTCCCGCCCTTTGAGCAAGTTACATGGAATTGCTCAGAATTTGGAGTGGTTCATTAATCTGTTTACACCTGCTGTGATTGGTTGAAGTAATTACTTTGGTATTTGTTTTACGACACTCAACTGAAAACCGCTCTAGTTGTAATTTTTGTTGCTCGAAGTAAGATTTTTCTGTCTTGTTTATTTTTCCTCATAAATTTTTTCTTTAGAAAAAGGATGAGAGTCCCAAGGGGAAGGCTAACAATGTGCAGCTAGTTAAAATCGACCAGAGCCCTTACTTCGAGGAATTTGAAACCAGTAACTCAGTTGTCAGTCAGGAGGGAGGCTTACTAGTGGCCACACCCCTCAACAGACGGGACGAAACTGGCAGCGAAGGCTCACGGGAAAGTTCTACGTCCGGGGATTCCAGAGCAGCTGCAAAAAGTTTATTAAATGCTAGTGCCCAGTCCGACGTCGTTCTCAGACGGCACCGAGAGGGTGGTACCTTATCGCCCTACGTCAGTACACCTGTCCTGCTTCGCCACGAAGAAGGGGACTTCCGGCACGACCGCTTGGGTGCGCAAGACGTATCGGCGTTCAGAGCGCGACAAGTTCGTTCCGCGATTTTTACGGAAACCGATTGGTCGCCGAGTCGGCTTCCACGACCTCGGAGCATGGACTCTTTAGACAAGGTGGGAGTCACCTCTTCGTCTCTTGCTTCTGCTGATGTTGGGTCGAGCGATGCACGCCCTCGCAACGACGAAGTGACGGGAACTCTGCCAAGGAGTAAAAAACAGGGTATGATGAAACACCTCAGTCCCTCGGCGTCTCCAAGGGGGTTAAGAAAAGCTCGTTGGGCGCAAAGCAGCCCTAACATTTCTCCAGTTGTGGCGAGAAAGGATTTTGTTAATTCTTTAGAGCCTCCACCACCTTCCCCACCCTCGCCCACGTCTTCCAAGAAGTCGGAAAGTCCTCGTGAGTCTCCTGTCGTTGCCAGAAGGGTAGAAGATAGGCCGCTTGTGTGGAGTCCAACGCACTCTCCTCTTCTTACGAAGAGAGAGAAGAAAAAGACTACCATTTCCGGTTTGAGTAGTACACGGCGAGCAAGCATGCCGATCAATTACAGACAGAATCTTGATACTGTACCGGTGCGAGATCGACCCTTGGATGTATCCAAACCCAAAGTGTCGGTGCAAGTGGTGGCAGTAGCGAACGCGTCTGACGCTTCTGTTAGTCAGAAATCTTCACTGTCGAATCATGAAGATCAGTGGGACATAATTCCGTTGGAGCGTTTAAATGGAGATGTGTCTGGGGCTATTGCCCCGTATCACGAGAGGCAACACAGTGGTACCAGTGAAAGAAGCGATGAGCCTATGACGTCCACTCCTCGGGAAGGGAGCTTTTCTAAAGAGAGCATTACAGAGTCCTCTCGGAGTAATGCCCAGCACGTAAGAGAAAGGAGCTCGAGTGGCAATAGAAATGATGGTCTTCGAGCAAAAGATCCACCAAATCGTGACATCGGACAAAAGGGCCCTGTCCATTTGCGAGAAAGGAGCCTTAGTGGGGACAAGAACAGTGGCCTCAGAGTAATTCATGCAAAGGACACTCCTAATCAGAACACTGCTCAATCTGGTCCTGTATATCCACCAAATTGTGACGCCGGACAAAGGGGCCCTGACCATTTGCGGGAAAGGAGCTTTAGTGGGGACAAGAACAGTGGTCTCAGAGTAATTCATGCAAAGGACACTCCTAATCAGGACACTGTTCAATCTGGTCCGTCTCATTCAAGGAGCTTAAGTGCCGATAGAAGTGACGTGCGGAGAGCTTCCCAACGCCAAGGTACACTCTTTGTAGCTTCATCTATTCCCCGACAAAGCGTCCCTGTGACAGCTCATTACGTCACCACGGGAACTGTTGCCAAGAGCGAAGCTATTCCACCTGCCACCTCTGGTGAAGGGGAAACTGTTTACATTGACGCCACAGGATCCAATGTCAGTTCAACTTCAGCGGTTTCTCTCGGCAGTCGAGCGGAAGTAAGCTCTTCGTCTGTTTACGCTGTCGTTCGCGACAAACAAGGGGACGAGCGCGTGATTGCAGCGCCACCTTCACGTGATTTACCAACACCATCGCGTGATCAACTTCAAATTTGGTCCTCCTTGCCCAACAGTGGTGCATCCTCGTCTCAAGGTAGTCTACCGTTAGGCAATAGTTCGAGTTTACGTTATACTGCGTCTTCAACCTCACGGGACGCTGTTGTTGCAGCTCCAGTCGACGTGAAACCGTCTTTTTACGAGCACAAAGACGAAAACCGAAATGACACTAAATTACACGTAACAGCGGCAACCACTCAGGAAGCCTCGAAGCAAAACGTGACGAGCGTGCGTGCGCGCATTCGTGATATCGAGAATCAGTCTCCGCCGAAGGTACTGCAGGCGCGTGAAGGCGCAAATGATAACGATGATGACGATGCGCTTTCTGTGTCATCGCAGCCGAGCCGAGATTGTTCACCGGCGCTTAGAAAAGTGCGAAATAAAGGAAAGAAACCCAGCAAAGAGAAGGAAATATTCATAGATTCGCCTCCTTCTTCAGATGCTGTTTCTTCGGCCTCGAGTCGAAGGTCCTCGGAGGAGAAGTCACGCCCGAGACCAGGAGGGGCAAACCAAGAGGACAAGAAATCATCGCTCTGGTACGAGTATGGATGCGTTTGATGTAGGGATCAAGTGCAGGCGAAAGTGGGGACCCTTTATTTTGTTAACGACTGCAGCTGGATACGTCGAGACCATTTGTCAAAAATTGTATCTGGCGTTGTCGGCAGAAATCACACCTTCATAATTTCATTTTCAAATCGGACCGATTAGCACTTATCTTGAGGTTTGGTCAAACCCAGTGAGTATTGTGGTATTTGAGCTAAATTTTGAATATCCCTAGCTCCCAGACTCCGACGTTATATTTTCAAACCGTTTTTGGTATTGCTAATTTCGTCCGAATTTCAAATCAGTCAAAAAAGGGTCGTTTTTAATGGCTTTGAGCAGGATATAATGACAAAATTGAAATATTGAGATCAGATTTGGAGAGAAGACGAAGTACAGTTAAAATTAAGTGCAGCCGGTTTTGCAATGAACTGAAGAGAAAGCTGGAGGGGGCGGATTGGGCAGAAATATTTATTTAGATTACTATTTTTTCATCTTTCTGCTGTTCAACTGACTAGATCATAATTAAGAGGTCGATATCTTAAAAGCCTCGTAATTTGTTAAGTCATTTGCACAAGAGAAATCAATCCATTGCTCATCTTATCTCCTGCATGCGCATCGATGTTGTAGGTATTTATAGTAGTCAGTGAACCACTTAGCAAAACGGTTGCTAAGGTTAAATTCTTGAGAGACGCGAACAAACGTTTAAGGAGTCCTCTCGGTGACTACAATTGGGTCATTTTATGGTTTTACAGTGGCCTTTAGTCACTTATCTCTCGCAATTAATTTATCTATCTAACCCAGGAGACGTCGTTCGTATCATTAAAAAGTTATAGAAACAAATGCTCTTGTAAATATGATCGTTCTTTTATCTGTTGGACTCGTCGTCGTCAAACTGACCAATGATGTGTATACCGAGTCAGTAACGAACTATGTAATAGCAACCTTCAGATTGGAGTGAGACTCCGAGCCTTTGTTTGCGATTCTGACCATGCACGTGCATTACGTTTCACGGTCGGTTTTTTTTTCAAGCGCGCATGTTCAGAACGCAAATTTGTACTCATCGTACTTGCATTGCAATCCAACGGTCTTCAGTAGTATAACCTGGCTTGCAACTGATCTTCAATCAAATGATCTGTTGTTCCTTGTGGCGTTGTGCGCATTGGAACTATTTTCCATTCGTGCGATAAGTTATTTAACACAAAGTTTACTTGCGTTGTCTTGGATACACGCGGCGCTAACAGAAGCCGATGGTGTCACACACCGTTGAAGACTCTTAAAGGTTATGTGGAAGCCATGATTAAAATAGAATGAACACTTTGATAGATAAATAAACTTTGTGTTGTGAATTACTGATTGTAAAAAGTAAGCATTATTATTCTTCTAATGTAATATTCTCAGTCTAAAAAGTATAGTAGTATTTTCTTGACAAGAAAGACAGAATTTTGCAAGAAGATTACATAGTCTATTTTCGTAGCTAAAACTTAGTGACTAGAATCCTTTTTAACGCAGAATAACGACGTACATTGTAAGGAGCCTGATTTTCGAATTTTGCCATAGCCTCTTCGTCAAAGCGAGGCTTAAGTGCACGACTTCAGTGAACTTAAGGGTCACTGAAGTTGACTCGGAAATAAATTACAATAAGCGCCTAAAGTGTTGAGACACTTTTCCCTGTTAACTAATTCAATTTAAGGAATCTTGCACAACCCCCTCCCTCTAAATTTTTTCATCTAACCTTCTCTCCCCTTAACAATGTTGTTTTGTTATCGCCAATGGGAGATTGGGGGGGGGGGGGGGAGGGGAGTACAAGTGGAAAATGTAACGTTAAAGTGATTTTTGCCTAATCGTGGTCTTCCCAGTCTGGTGTCTCAACTACTTTTGTCGCTTATTGTAGCAATGTTATCGATTTGTGATTTGAGAAAATGCACAAAAGGTATAGAACTAATTTGTTTCAGCGAAGATATTGAGAACGTTTATTTATACAGTTATTTATTACGATAGCTTTCGACCACATAGAAATAAATAAAATGTTGATATGACCGTCCCTTTTCATGATTGATTAATTGTGCTGATAAAAGATTAAACATAATATATTTTTCAATGGTTTTTCGTCACAAAACCTGAATAAAGTCGCATCTTCTCCATGACATAGAAATACCGAACCGCTTATACCTCACTGCAGCCGTATCCTGCCGAATTATCTGATGAACGTGCGCAGGCTATCAAATCTTAATTGATTATTATTGTAAATAAGGATTCGTTGTTTTAAAAGATTCGTGGTCGTTGTAGTTGTTACTGTGTCGTTTCCCCTTCAGCTTCTTTGAGTTCTTTCAAACAGTTGCCTTGTACGCAAAGCGTGAGTTCTGCTGTATCAATTAAAACCTTTTGGCAGAGTAGATGCTATATTTCATGAGGGTGACACCTTAATAAGCAGGTTGCCATTGATGAAAGTACTTCCCTCAATTTTTCAAGATCAACTCAGCGAGTCAGTGGAAATGAGTTCCATGTAAGTAGCAGCAAAACATGTTCGGACCATTTGCTCGTTCCCCGTCTCTTGATTTAGTATCGGTCGGTCTTGTAAGCAACCTCGTTCCCAGGGCTTTTCTCCGCCGAGTAGAGGGAGCACCCACTCCTCGGCGGAGAAAAGCCCTGGGAACGAAGTTGCCTTGTAAGGACCCTCAGAGAATGCAAGCTATTATTTGAAAATAAATATATTTTATTCTTCAAAATTTATTTCACCATGTTTTCTCTTGAATTTCTTCGATATTTTCTTTTATAGCATACTGAAACATTAAGGATTTTTCATTATTTGAATCGTGAACTGACAAGGAATAAAGCGTATTCATAAATGGCGGCTAAGTAATCATTCTTTTGTGTTTATGCTAATCATCCTCACTAGCCTCATTAGCGCGAACAAAATTCAAAAGAATTTTTGCTCCAAAGTGAGGCTAGTGAGGATTATTAGCACGAAGACAAAAGAAGAATTCCTTGGCCTCCATTTATGAACACGGTCTATACTTCACCAAAAATGTAGTTGCTGCTCTTATTTTCGTAATGAAATTGAGTGTTTTCTAGTCGATTTTAGAGGGATGGTTGTGATCGTGAGCGATAATAATTTGCGAATAAAAGACGAATAAATTGCGTCAGTCCACTGATGAAAGAACGCGCAACCGCCGTCCGCTGTCCACAATGCAGCAGTCCTTCCAAGTGGCTTGAATTTCAGATCTTCGACTTCCGGCTCCAGAAGAAAACATGGCGGCATCATGTCGAAACTCTTTGCCAATTCGAGCAATGGTGGTCGTGGTCCCGTCTTTTGTCAGCCACCAGTTCAGGATATTTTGCGAGCTCAACAAATCACTTTGTCCTTTACTTTACCAAAGTGCAATAGGTGAAACAACTGCAGGACACCTTGCTCAAGAATCGGACATCAGGTGAGCCGTGAGCGACGCCATATGCATGCCGACGCGCGTAATGCTTGATAAACACTTTGCATGTGTTTAAAGCTTCTTATTTGGCGAGTTATATGCGTTGAACTATTTGTATAGTTAGTCATTTATCTGTCTTCAAATTGGTATATACAAATTAAACTGAGAGGCAGTAAGGTATGCCAAGCTATTGAAGGCATCAAAGGCCTGGTACATTTGTAAATCACATTTAGTATACTCAAATTAAGACTGTTAAGCCCAGATTAAGCGTAAAGAAGGTTAAGGGTTAGATTACGCTAGGGATGGTTTTGAACGTTGTATATAATATAATTTATTATTTGTTATGCTTAGCTTTTCCCTTCCACAATCTCCAAGGCATGTGAGGCATACGTTCCAGGCACAGCAAGTGAACCGGTCACTGCAGACTGGGTCTAAAATGCGGGATACAGTACAAAATAGGCCTCGGCCCAGGCCTAGGCCTCAGTCTGCATTTTAGACCCAGTCTGCAGTCTGCATTTTATACTGACCGGCAAGTGAACTAAATTATACTTGGAATGAGATATTAAGGCTAAATTATGCCCAAAGAAAGATTAGGGTTCTGAAGGTTAAGGTTAGTTTTAGGTGTTTTGTAGACCTGTACTCATAAAGGGTGGCTGCGAAATCATTCTTTTGTCTTTGTGCTATTCATCCTCACTTTAAAGCAAAAATTCTTTTGAATTTGTTCGCGCTTACGAGGCTAGTGAGGATGATTAGCATGAAGACAAAAGAATAATGTCTTGTCTGCCATTTATGAATATGGTCTATTGGCAATTTGTTATGTATTGCTGCCTCACAGATTGAAAAGTCACCATTGAGTTGTTATCGGTAATTTCAATATTCTTAGAAATACATTCATTTTTATTTTCATTGTTATGCAACAAAATCAATCTTATTCCTCAGAACTGCACTGGGTTCGTATGTGGTCCTTAAAAATGGGTATAAAATAAGCCATGTTACAGATCTCAGGCAATTTCCATGGAGTGATATGGTAACATTTTACATTGGATGTGTCAACCATTGTGTCCAAAAGTTGCTTTGGGATGTTGGAATTCCTGTCCAAGGCAAGGGAAAAAGTCAGCACACTCCACTATATAAAACAGGCCTGACGTCTATCAAGGTTGGGTCATTTTGCTCCTCTGTGGTTGTTGCTATGCATTTAATTCCAAGGGATTTGCTGCAAAAGGCTATAGATGTTACGACAAATTTTAAAGACATCCATGGTATGCCAATTCATATTGGGGATCCGTCTGTAATCGGCGTAACAGATGTCAATAAACCAGATTATGGTGATTCTCCTGACATCCAAGACAGAGTTCCAGTATTTTGGGCCTCGAGCATTACAGCACACTTGGCTGTTAAATCTGCTGGTAAGTTTTGCTTTAACATTTTACCTTTTTGTCTGGCTTATCTGTTGATGAAAGGATTTTGCAAATACAAACCATCAGCCAAAAATGTATGCTGCATTGAATGTGTTGATTCTCTAGATGAAAGAGGTAAATGATCCTTGTAGTGTACTTATCTGGACAATATACATGTAAGCAAAAATTTGTTGTCTCCAGTAGACACCTAGAAAAATTCCGGTGGCTCCAACAGAACTCAAACCCGTGATCTCTGCAAAGCCAGTGCAATGCTCTACAAAATTGAGAGCTTTATAAAGCCACAAAGTTGGGCGAAAGTCAATTTGTTGGGCTCATGTGTTCCCATGTGGCTTTATACATGTAGCTCAGTTGGGAGAGCATTGCACCACCATCGCAGAGGTCATGGATTCTTATCCCCTTGGAGCCACCTGAATTTTTTCGGTGTCTGATATGAGAGTCAATTGCTTAATTGTCCGGAATAATTTCAGGGATCATTTCTCTCTTTCGTCTATAGCCCACACTTCAAATATATATGTTTCTTTCATTGGTTCTCTACTTTGCCTTGTGAGTTTTTCCGCCTGTGCTCTGGTTTTCCCTCAAAAGCCAGCATTTGATTTGATTTGCCTTAATTGATCCTCTATTAGATGATTACCTTTGAAGTGGCTATCGTAGTGCTCTTCTCTCTTGGACCAACAATTGAACTAATGTTTTTGCTGACAAATGAAAGCATAAATATTGTCTTTCTGAAGGGTTTACAATGCTAAGTTTAGGATTATATCAGACACAGAGAGGTTTTCACGAAGCAAACTTAGTAGCAGGCTTTCTTTGTTCTCGAAAAGGGTTGGAACTTGCCTTTATTGACGACATGGAGAGGCTGTTTGACTGTGAAACCACCAATGAAGACATCACAGGGCTACTACCTGAGGATACTAAATCACGAGTAGTAACAATGAAAGAGAAGCCTTTTGTTGCCTCTTTACTTTCTGAAAGTGCATTCAGGAAAATAAGGTTCCTGGAGACGGAAATTCTGGAAGACATGGGGAAAAGAGGCATTGAAAAACTTCATATTCCCAACGAACTCGTGAAAGCGGCACTTGTGTTGTCCCACGCTGTATCCGTGGGTGTTCATTTTGGTTTCCCTTGTAACACAGGCCGAAAACACCCGGATGAAACGGATGGTCCCGCGGGTTTTATAGCGATTTGCAAGGCCCTGAATGCGCTAGGGAAAAAGGTCACCTGTATTGCGAGCTCCTATCAAGTGAACTTGGTGCGGGAACTTGTAGCAAAGTTCTTAAGCGATAAAGTAGCTGTTTTGGAATTTAAGCCTGCAAATATGGAAGATGTGGGAAGAGCTGCAGAGGAATTCCTTTTCCTTGATGATGCGAAACAATCAAGTCCTAAATTTGACACTTTAATTGCCATAGAAGCAACTGCCAGGACCGAAGAGGGCTGTTACATGACGATGAAGGGTAGAAACCTAATCGACATCTGTAAAGATAGTCCTGTCGATGAACTGTTCATTCAAGGTAAGTTGTCAACACTTTCGGAGGTAATTCGTGTTGTAGTCGTAAAGCTTTTTTCGAGGCCTTAAAATTTTTGTGAAGGGCGAAAACGAGGAGAGCATGGAAACCGGAAACAGAGTTTCCACGAGAACCGTCTCGCCACACCTCATCTTTTTGAGGAGTTAGAGGGATACCTTAGGCCCGTTTTAAACGTCGCATTTCCATGTGTCGAATCTAATACAAATGAGCGAAAACAATAGATATTTCTCATTTGCATTCGATTCGGCACGTGTGAATTGCGACGTTTAAAACAGGCCATAGTGACATTTTAGTGCCTGTATTTCCGGAGATGAGTAATGTTGAAGCTTATTTGATGGAAAGATATAGAGACACTTTGAATCTGTGTTGTATTCTTTGATTGCAACTGACGGCCATGTTGGTGGAAAAAAAATTGCGAAAAAGTTTTTAGGGAATTTGACTCACTCATTATTATTTAGAAAACAGTCCTAAGAAAATACGCGCGCTGATTGGTTAAAAATCGTGTTTCTATAACTCGATGGAGACACAGAACCAGCACGAGCTGTTGACGTTGTGATGGCGTGAGCAAAGATAATTTACATTTTGATAATTAGAGTTAACAAGTTGTTTTCCTTTTTCTCGTCGCGTTGTTTTCTAAAAGAAATAGACAATATACATGTACTCCTTGTTTCTATCGAGTCATAGAAACACTCGTGTTTCCACAGCATTTCTCGTTCTCCCAAACTTTCACTCGTGTTTCTGTAACTCGATAGAAACGCGGTACATGTTTTCTATTTCTTAAGCAAAACTTGAGCTACATTTTTCTATTGTTTTGGCACCAACATGGCCGTCTTATCACGTGAGTGCAATCAAAGAATGTGAAGGACATACTTGAACAGCGAAATGAAGCATGTTGAGATTGGAGTTCTTTGCAGTTATGAACGCTACTTAAACAGTGGCGCTGGTCAAATATATGTGCCCTTCATATGTATTCTCTAACATCATTTCTACATCCGCTACTCCCAAAATGGCCGGCTTCCAGTTGACTTGATGGGTCTATAGGCCATTTCCCAGTTGCTGTTTTCCTCTGATTCAAAACGAGTCTTGGTGCTGAACCATTCTGATAATGAGTTTGATTTGCACGAAAATGCACCACTCATTCCTATTTGAATGGTTGTTCACCAGGATACTCTTTGAAACCGAGGCAAACAGCAACTCGGAATTGAGCTATTGCCCGAAACGGAAAATACGATGATACTCTTTGTTTGTCCACCCAATTTTTAAATAAGCATTGCATTGTTTCCAGTCTGTCTTGGGACTTACAATGGTCCCAAGAGAAAACAAAAACAATTCTTATTCAAAATTTGGGTGGCCAAACAAAGAGTATTATGGTATTTTCCGTTTCGGGCAATTGGTCGAGCACTGCACGGTATCTGAAAGTTTCTAGGTTCCAATCCCGTTTTCGAGTTTTCAGGCTCTTTCTCTTCTGCTAAAGTAGCTTTCATAACTGCGAAAATCTTCAATCTAAAAAACACTTTGATCCTTTCAAAATCAGCGGGGATCCAATGAACAACATTTCTGGACATTTGCGTGTTTTTATTTCAGCTCACAAATCCGGGAAAATTGCGACCATTGGCATTGGTGACGGTGGGAACGAGATTGGTATGGGAAAGGTGCGTCATCTTGTCGTAGATCACATCGATCTCGGACCAAAAATCGCCAGTAGTGTTTCCACTGACCAGTTAATCACAGCGGGCGTGTCTAACTGGGGTGGATCAGCATTGGCAGCAGCATTGTACATTTTGCATCATTGTCCAGTTCATTCAAGGTACACCAGACAAGGAGCACAGAAGGAGAGAGATGTTGCTTTTGAGGAAGTGCTGAATTCATTGGAAACGGTAACGTGATTATGGTAGTGCTTTTTAAGGCCCCTGAAAACGAAGAAACTTGGTCTCAGTGATATTGTTTTTCGAAGCCTTCCCAGTTTGTGTGGCCTGCCGAGGCGTTTGCAAGCTTAGATACGCTCGATAAAGACTGGTCTTTTGATCTATCGTGCAAGATTTGCTTTTTAAAACTTGTCGTCCTCCAAGGTGGCGACACAGCCGATAATAGGCCTAGTTCGATATATCAATATTCAGGCATGGCTACAAGGGTTTATGGTCAAATTTCACGGCTCAGTTCTGTTTTCTTTGTCTCACAAGTCTCAAGGAAGAGTTCTGAACAAACAATATTCAAATTCAACCATAAAGCCTCGTAGCTATGTGTGAATATTGATATATCGAACGTGGCCTGTAGATGGTTTTTAATCGCGTGATGAGACGGCCATGTTGGTGCACAAGACAATAGCATATTATGGCTTATGTTTTGCATCATAATAGAGTCAAATTCCCAAAAGACATTTTTCTCTGTTGTTCTGTGCACCGAGATGGCTGCTTTGACGTCAGGTGAAAACGATCTATTATCGCTTCATCGTCAGAATAGGCCTTGTCTGCTTGTTAGCGTTTGCACGCTCACCCAGCAGTTTCTGAAAGGAACAAAAAGTGCTTTCCGAGAAGCTGGAGATTTGATAGTAAATTTCTCAGAAACATTTCGCAGCGTTTGCGCGCCGTAAGAAACATATCTTAGAAAAAATTAAGTGTCCGCATCAATATCTGCTCATTGTATTGAGATGCCTTTAGGGAAGGGGTTCTGTCCGGAAATTGATGGGATGAAAAAGTAATCGAGCTTTGCTTTGTAAGAGACTAAGGGTCACAATATGGCTTCTAAGAGCTCCTATGCTGTGGTCGAAGCTACGACCGTCCGATGACGAGTTCGGATGCTCTACCGCTGAGCTCAGTATAGCAGACTCGTGGGAGCAAAGCCATTAAACTAGGTTCTGGTGACAGGTGACCCCTTTCATGACTGTATCACGCGACCTTGTCAAATGTCAATCATAAAAAGTGGTCGTGGTACAACATCGAAGCCACAAATGGAAAGAGCGAGATGACATTTGTAAGAATGTCAATTTGGAGGCCACTGACGTTCAAGTGCTTGGTCTTGGAGCGCGTTGAAAGTTTATAATACGTACAGTAACAAGTTACAGTGTACAAATACCGACGGTATATTCCTTTGAAAAATACGAAAGAAGAGGAAGGTGGAGGAAACTTAGGGTGCGTTCGATCGACCGTATTCCGGAATAAGAATATGTGGAGTGATGATTTAAAACGGTATGTTTGTCGTTTTGTAGCTACAAGGATAATAAAGGTATGTCTAAAATGGCATTTTAGCGGGTGTTTGACTATTTTAATGTGAATCTCCGTAAAAACGAAGGATTTCTAACTTCTATTCCACTTATTCCTATTCCGGAACTCGGTCAATCGAACGCATCCTTTGACTTGTCCTGTAATTAGCGAAGACGAAGATCCTGGGACCGATAATCACTGGTCAGTTTGTGTTGAAAGTAAAGTGCCTCTTATCTAACTTATTTCAGGAGGAAAAAATCTTGTCATATCTTGGCGAGATTGGAGTGTGTGATGGCATTTCCCAGAAGAAGAAAATGTCTGTGGATAATCTGCCATTTGACCCTGTTCATAAGCACATGCTACAAAAACTCTTAACGATTGCAGCACCGTCCAGCCTGTCAAGTGGAGAACATGATTTCCTGTAGTAGATAGGTAACCAATTGACGCATATAATAATAATAATAATAATAATAATGATGATAATAATAATAATAATAATAATAAATAATAATAATAATAATAATGATGATGATGATGATGATGATGATGATAATAAGATCAGGTAGTATAGGGTTTTTAGGAGCTGGAACGAAAAGACACAATGAGACGAATACGAACGATAATTACGAATGAAAGAAACGCAAGAGATTTACCCAATGACGTGTTGAGGACACTACTGTACGAGACTGAATCCCTGGTAAGGAAAGTAATGTCAGGACTCGTACGAGGGACTGTGTGATAGAAAAATCACATGAATGACCAAACGAGAACCGAGTTACTGCTTTACAAATCACCAAGTTTTGCCGGCTTGTAAGCCGAGATCTGGATAACCAGATCTTGAATCATAAGTTCTATGAAAAAGATTTGCCACTGACTCTTGATATTTTTCAACAGACGTTTCGGCTAATGCTTAAGCCTTCATCGGTGATATGAAAGCGACGTTCGTTGTCATACGCAGTAACGCAGCGCGAAGTATGCGCGCCTGACATCTCCAGACTACACTTTCTCCATTTTTAAAGATCTTGAATCAAGCCGTTTGCAATTCTTCATTGATAATTGATTGGCATATTTTGAGTTGTAATCGGTTCAGGTACAAAAAAATAGTAGCGATAATAATAATGATGCTGACGATGACGATGATGATGTTGAAGGTAAAATACATACTTAACTGACCACTCTTCACTCTGCGTTTCAGGACCAAGTCATCTTCATAAATTTTAAGAACTCCATTCCCGTGCATCTGAGAGGTACCACTGATGATTTGTCACTTTGCAAGTTCGGCCGAGAAGTTGAACTACCCAGTCGGAATAATTTCAGCTAATGGTCAGAAGGGAGACTTAAAACCAAGACTTCCGGGTTTAAAGTCTGGCACTCTCGCCACTCGACCACGTGTCCTCCTTTGAAGATATCAAATCGAGTTTTAGCGTCAGGTAACTACATCTTTGAGTACGCACTCATTCTACGTTGATGCAGTACGAAGGCGAAGGCAAGAGCTACATCTCAATTATGCTGAAAGACGGGACCAGAGATTTATCGTCCTTATCCATAAAGAAATATAAAGTCTGAACGCTTGCAGATATCAGTAACATTCCCTATTAAAATCGTGGGCCCGGTTGTTCGACAGACTATTAACTTAATCCAGGGTTAGCCTAAACTTTGGTTTAATTTTTTCCACTTTTAGTTGAAATTTTCTCTTGCCTCTTCGTTTTTCAAGATTGACTTCCTCTAATGTAAAATTTTGCCGAACTGAATATCAGCGTTGAACAAAATTTGGGAGTAGAGAAATAAACTCCTTGGTTAATTTTTTAAATCTGGGATTAGGGTGAAACGGCTTTTGAACAACCAAACCCTGATTTTTGGTTCGTGTCCGGCCACGAATTAAACCCTCGACCTCTGGCTCAGCTGACCTGAGTACACGTCACTATAGAGTTTTCCCTCGCGTGATCAGTAAACTTTGTTTTTACACCGAAACAAAAGAAAACGTTTGCATGACAATAGAGCTCAATTCCCGGAGGATTAGTGGGGGACACCAACATGACCGCCGTTCCATTGTTTGGTGTGAAAAGACTATATCACGTTCTGGCAAACCTCTTTCCCACACGTTGAACTATTACTGAACAGGATACGACTTCGCTTTCTCAGCCACGCTTGTAGAAGTAACAAAATGGTCTGTGTGTGTGATGAAATTTTTAGTGATTTAATTCCCTTTTTCTCTGTCTGTCGATGACGTTTCCTTTAATCTCCACATAGAAGTTTCTTCCCCCGCTCAGTTTGTAACTCAACTGCGCTAATTTGCCATTGGAGAAATTTCAGTAGCAGAAGAGAAGTTGCTTGGTCAGGCGAGAAATGAGCTAACATCAAACGAAATTCTTGTTTTTTGGCAAAACGAAACTTTCATCCTGACCTTTGCCGTTTTCACCGTAAACGTGAGGTTAAATCTCTCTACCGTATCATCTTTCAGTAAATAGGGAATTTAAGATCCACGACGGCGACGGTCGACGAAAACGTCACCTCAAAATATAACTTGGCTCTATCATAAGTCTTTCGCGATTATTCAGTCTCATTCACGTCCTACAATGTGGGCGAAGTATCCTACAAACAAATTGGTACGAGCGGTCTCATGAAAGATTCTTTGTTGCATGCTTACGTTGTCGTCAATACCTCAAACTTGGTGATTTCACGTCGTCGTTATGTAGAGGACCGCTAAGATACTTGCTAAAATCCGTGCTGCACGTGCAGCACGATTATTTATGCTCTTTTAACCAATGATATCATTGTTTTGTGCCGTTGTCGTAATCGTAGCCGCCGCCGTTTCTTAAATTCCCTAATGAACTGGCACGGGGGAACGTTTTAAATTTGGCAGGTACCGTGCGCGCGTCAGCAAATTCTCTCGATTTTCATGCATCTGTTCTGAACTTTGTTTAACAGAGGAAACAGATCAAACCGCTAAAACAAAAACAAGCCCGAAAGGCAGCTTGTTTTTTTTTTCATCTTGGTATTGCCATCACAGTGGTCATTTTGAGTATTAAATGAATTAGACGGCAAACATAGGTTTTGACATTACGACCACGTGGAAGGTTTAGAGAGTGCAAGAGTTTTAAGAAGATGAAAACACACTATGCAAATATCCAGAATTATAAAATAATTAGGATAGTACGCGCACTCTCATTGGTCAATAGCTGTGTCTAGATGAGAGTATGTAAACACGGCTGTGACATTACACGAATTTTGATTGATTATGTGTTGTCAGACGCTCGTTTTGATTGGCTGATAGGAAATATGGCTGTGTATAAAGACAATCTGTTTAATCTAGAAGTAAAAACAAGGCAATTTCCTTCATTTGTCGAATTTTTGAGAAATATTTCATGAAAACAGTAGAGAACTTTTTCCGTGTTTACATACCTGTCGAGAATTCTCCCAACTCCTCCGAGCTATGTAAACACGGAAAAAGTCCTCTATTGGTTAAGTCTAGTACGTACAGCGTAATGTATTGAAACAGTTGTTTTATGTCATTTTACAATGGACCCATTTCAGTAATTCCCATTCTGGAGGACAAAACAATGGTTGTTCTGTCCCCTGAGAGACAAAAATCCTTTCAAATGCAAAACAATCTTATTGTTTTGTCCTCCAGATTGGGAATTAACTGAAAGGAGCCTATAGAGCGTTTTCACATGACGTCACGGCGGCCATATTGGTGTTCCAAAACAAGGAAATGGCGGCCATGATGGTGTACCAAACTAATCCTCCGGGAATTGAACTCTATTTTTATGCAAGTACTTTCTTTTGTTTCAGACAGCCAATATGGCTGCTGGTCACGTGAATGAAAACGCCATAGGTACAATCATCGTTAATAGATGTAGGCTGGTTATGAAACTCGACAAGTTTCTTTGTTTCATGCTCATGTTTTTGTTCCCTTTTTTGGCCTTGACCCTGCACAAAACCCGACAAAAACACACTTTTTTTGGCAGGATAACCAATCAAAAGCTTCGACTAATTTATTTGAAATTAACTTGCGAACCAAAAACAAAAGATTGTGCAGGGTCACGGTCGGTTCAACATCTAATTGCGACTGTATTGTTCCTGCTTTTGAAATTCCCAGGGTTTCATAACCAGTCCCTAGATTAACTATGGTACAATTGACCGCAATATTACGCTTTCTGTACGAGTTCAGTTTATCTCTTGGGACAATCACGAGTGAAGAATAGGCTGAGTTCTAAAGCTAAGCCTCCGGCGTATTTTTTTTGCTTTAGAATTTATGCCGATCTGGTTCATGTTGAAAGTTTGCCGGTTCTTGGCGTGTTGCAAATATTTGAAACGTTCTATTATATGATACATGACGTTTGTAGTGTTATAAGGAGAATAACGCTGACCAAAAGTACTTTATTATATACTTAGCAGAATATCGCACTTCTGATTGGTCAATGACGAATGTATGTGCAATACGGAAGTTGCTATGAAAACAGTGATGGAGTAATTTTGTTGCGTATACAGTAGATAAAAACATCGTGGGAACTTTCTCGTGCATTTCGTGATTTATGGTCTCTCGAGCTCAAAACATCACTCTTGTCCATAATTTCCTGTGCATATCACATCCTCAAACGCGCATTTCTGCAGTATCAATTTTTACCTTATGGCCTTTTAGCTTAGTGGCGAGGTGAAATTTGAGTATGATAATTTAACTCTGTCATGTACAATCCCGAGTAGAATTTCACCTGTTGTCATACAAGTTGTCTGCGGCGACCAAATATCGGCCTCGAATACGTTAAGACACGTTAGTGGTCTCGTTTCGCGGAGCATAAGAGCTGTTCCTTACAAGGAAACTGTTAGCATTTTGCTGAAATCACGCTTGAGTAGATCTGCATATTTTTGACTGTTAGAGTGTGTTTCTGTATAAACTGCAAGCGAACAAATGTAAACAACTGCCAAGAGGAGTTTGATGAAAACCTGAGACTCGAGATTTCCCTGATTGAGTAAAGTATGTTTCTTCAGATTCAAGGAAACAACGCCGTAAGAGCTCCCAGCTTGAACTGAAATAGAACACATTCCTTCAAGTATTCAAGTAAGTATTCAAAGACCAAACGTTTCGACACTCCGGTCCAGTGTCTTCAACAGGGGTAATTCATTGTTACAGCCAAACTGGGGAGTCCTTTTTTGTGGTACCAATTTGCTAAAAGGAAAAGAACGCGCCTATTAATAGCAATTAGCGTCCTTTAACGAACCATTACATCTACATGCAGATGCACTTTTGCCGAGGTCGTATACAGTTTGTATATTGATGTCCATGTTTTGCGGAAATGTTTCCATTTAATATTGATGTCTACTGGATTCAGTTATCCGGTCTTCGAACTGCATCTGCAGTCTTGATATTTAATTCAAGGCTTTCCAACATTCCTTCAGGTTTTCGGCGTTAAGACTTGTCATTTATACAGTTCTGATTTCAACTGAGATTAACGGCGTATACCTTGCAAATACTGTTTTCTTTTTAAAATGATCTTAGTGGGTGGTACCTATTCTTGAGTCGATAGATGAGATGTTTCGTCCATCGTCAAATGAAAGTTGACAAAAGAATTGCTGTCAAGTTGCTTCTTTC
The DNA here is from genome assembly GCF_036669925.1 of Montipora capricornis. Taxonomy (NCBI): domain Eukaryota; kingdom Metazoa; phylum Cnidaria; class Anthozoa; order Scleractinia; family Acroporidae; genus Montipora; species Montipora capricornis. Next base: position 8,789,483 of record NC_090894.1, read on the forward strand.
TCCGTTCAACTTAAGTACTACAAACCTTTAAGCATTCACTTTAAAACAAAATATTGTTAACAAGTCACGCAATATTGCTGATCCTTTGCAATCCACAGGTTTACTTCCGCTCTCATGCTCCTGCGATGAAACGATTGGCTTTTGTCATCATTTCAAGTTGGCTCTTCGTCTGCTCGAGCCCAACACCGCTTCTTTTTGCTCATCCAGACATGTGCGAAGTCAACAGCGACGGCAGCGTCTCACAACAACGCCACGACTGGACCATCGCCAGAGACTGGAAAATTAAAGTGAATTTGGAGCGACTTGAAGTGCTGTTGAATGACATGGGTCTGAACTTGCCTTTCGAGACTTGCATAGAAGAGAAGAAAAACCGTCAAACTGCTTATTCAGACAACAGCGGAAAGAACTCCAGGTTTGAAGAGGTTCATCAGGTAGGTAGGGTAAATAATCTTTCAGTTATCGTCTGATATTTATGGATCGTAATTAATTTGCTTGGATGTAGGAGGACATAACGGCCTAGGAACTGTGTGAGGCGCTCTCGTGTGGAGGATTTGTTAATTAATTTCCTTTGTTCAAGAATTTTAAGAGACATCAAATTGTAATTCATTGCGTGAGAAATTGAGAAACAGACACTTCCGTTCATATTGATATTTTTTAAATTGATCAACTTATAGTTTGACCCGCAGAGTAGTCTGCTGACAGTTTTCTTATGCTTCTGGTATTTCTTGGTGACAGATGTTTCGTTTATCCTGAAAATTGACTACTGCAACTTGGAGACGGAAGATAGCGCGGAATAGCCTGGATTCTTTGGCAATTGTACTCTGTTATAAGTGATTTTACAACTAATGCGCTGTCGCCAAGTGGCACTCGCGCACTGATTCTCTGAATTCGGCCTCCCGTAGAATACCTACCATATTCAAGATTTTCGGTTTAGGTAGCTTTGCGTAGAAACTAGTAAATTCTCGATCTTTGTGCACTGGCGTACAAGGCCCGACCAACGGAAACATTTATAATCAAATGCCAAGGTTTCGTGTAACTCCATTTCCGTTTTCCATTGACATCACCAGCATTTCATAGGAAAATAATGATATAAAAGAACAGTACACTTATAACTTCTTGCCAAAAAGAAAAAAAACTAAGCAGCCAGATAAGTAACTAAAATAAAAGCATAATTCCAATTTAAACTCACAAACATCTGATGCGATACAGCAGTTCTGTGAGCTGAAAGTTTATAGTTTTGTCTTTTATTTGTTGTTATAGGAGTTCGAATTGAACGCATCTTAGGCTGCATGAAAAAGAGATTTGGCTCCGAGGTTTTTTGTATCGGTCAATATTTTTTGGGCGAGGAAAAACCATAATAATTGAATTTTTCCCAGCTTCAGCTGCAGATAACATTACATAACATCCGCATAATTTCCTCACATTTCACACAGTGTCTCAGAAACCCAGACCTCAGACGCCCGCAAAGTTTCTCGAAAACACAGATCCCCGAAAAAACTCAGCCCCCTCCCTTTCTGGAAGACACAGACTCAAGAAAAACTTGATGAAATTCGTGAAATACGTGTTGCAATTCACCTTGCGTGATATGTGACCGGATATTCCTAAATTTACATGCATTAAGAAGTCACGCGACAGTGACAGGGTACCCATGCTTCTCGCAAGAAGGCAAAAAACTAAGGCCCTACGAGAGAAGGGTTTGAAAGTCGTGTTTATTGAACATCAAAAATATTTCCTCAGAAAACAAAAAGTTTCGCAAAAGTCGGATCCAAGGGCTTCTCTCTATTCTGAATCTCTTCTTTGGTTAAGTTAAAGGTACTTCCATCACGTAATTTCACCGCGATGGAAAACAGGAAAAAGTGGTTTTGTTGGATGTGTATCGAATGTTATTAAATTCCCAACTTCGGATAATGCATTTCGTGTGCTCTGATTGGTTCACTCAATCTCGGTTATCATCTCATTTACCCTAGTTTGACCTTATATGGTAAATGATTGCGCTAAACGTTGTTTTCGCCGGAAAGCGAAATTTCTCTCTGAATAAAGCCAAAAAAGAAAAAAAAGCTTTTTGTGGAAAGTTTGGATCAATTCCGACGTTCAGAACTACGTGAAAAGTCAAGAAATGTTTTTGTGATGAGCCTACGTCTGTCTGACCTCAAGGTATTACACATTATCGCAGCTTCGTCACGTTTTTTCGGTTTCTCTCGGGTTTTCTCCCTTTTTTGGCTCTGGTGTTATAGTTTACCAGTCGAGTAACGAATCATTCATTTTCAAGGACGAGCTATAAATCCAATATCTTGATGACATTTGCCTGTCCAGGTGGCTATACTCATGAAAAGCATGAAGTTATCTGGTGCACAGTCAGATGAACAAATTGGTTTAGAGAAACGTAAAGTTATTTGTTTTCTGTCACGACTTCAGCATTTTTGTCCAGGATCGAAGGCAACAACAAAGTTAACGATTTTTTGGATGTTTCGCTGGTTTGCGAAATTTTGTAAAGCAACGAATTTCCGTTAGAGCTACGCAAAATTAGCAAAAACACCGCAGCCTCAACGATTTTTCGCTGTTTCTTTGTCTTGGCTTTTTTGCTCCCTCCACACATGTTCAATACACACAATCACAACTTGATCGCGATCAGGTTGCGATGACTCGTCAGAACAGTAGTCGATCCGTCTTTCAATAAAAAAGGAACTGAGACCATGGGTCACGTGTACAAATCGGATTAATTGCCCTGCCATTGCAAAGTGCGCTGATATTTTGATGCTTCGTTCTTAGTCCGGCAACAAGCCCCACAAATACCCGTGCGTTGTTAAACATCGTTAAAGCGACAACAAATCGATAAACGTGTGTAAACGTGTGTGATAAAGCATGAGCGCGGACATTCACCTCAGGGTCGCAAGTAGCGCCAAAGTATGTGAACAACCACTCATACCAACAAAAAACCTTGAATATAAACGGGACACCAACGACTGCGTATATTTCTGAAACTGCCATCAGTGGTTGCATATTATGTATTGAAGTTTGAGGCATTTACGACGGCTGCGGCAACGAAAATGTCATTTCTTTAAAGGGACATGTCACGCTATTTTCAGTAACACACTGAAAACTCGGCTGATGGCAGCCGCAAAACTATGGCAAAACTGATTCCCTTAAATATCACCGACTTTTTTTAAATGCACTGACTATCTCTATCTTCTTTTGGGGACGAATGGCAAAGACAGTTACGTGCTTTGAAAACGTCGGGTGATCGTTCGTACTTGAGTGGGTCACTTGCCTCCAAAAAATGCATCCAATTGGATGAACGCCCAATTTTGACGTCCAACTCGAAGTGTCCCTTCAAGTCAGAGGCTTTGCTACCTATTTCAAACAATAATTTAAGGGTAAAGGTTAGCGTTAGCGTTATGAATGGCCGTTTTTATGCTACAGACGCATAATTCGGCTGGGACGAACTTGGGCAAACTTTTTTTCAGCTTCTGTTAAGTTCGTCTGGTATCCACTTTAGCACGTCTTCGAAGACGAACCAAACTGAATAGTTCGCCCAGACGCATTGTGCGTCTTGTGCCCGTCTTTATGGTAGAGGAAGTTAACAGAGGCAGAACAAAACTTTGCCCAAGTTCGTCTTATCGAATTTTGCGCCTTATATAGTTCGTCCCGTCGTTACAATTGACGGATAACATTAGAGACGCATATTTCATCTGGACGGATTATACTTCTCTAGGTTAAAAATAGCCAATCGCGAATTCACTCAGGTGGATGTTACGCCGATGCCTGTAATCTCACCTCGGGGCTCATCTCTTTTGTTTTATATCACACAGAACGCAGGATTTCATCATATTCACCGACCCACTATGGCTGTTAGACCTCATTGCGTTTTCGACGTTTTGGTACCGTTTGTCAACTCTTCCCATTTTGCGCGAATCCCTGGCGAGTTCTGTATCCCTGAACATCTCACTGGAGGGGCAGCAGTAGGAGATTACGATGAAGATGGACTAGAGGATATTTACTTCACTGTATTCCACGGCAACAGTGTGTTGTATAGAAATAATGGTGAGCATTTGAGGCAGTACTTGTCGACAAATTCGGAAAAAAAAGCGTTTGAGTAAAAATGGAGTTCAATTATGGGAAGTACGATTTGGCCCTCTCAACACCATCGCATGTATGAAATGAATGTATATTTGAAGTACGGGTTATGGACGAAAGAAAGCAGTAATCCTTGCACTTATCAGGATAATTAAAGTAATTGTCTCTTAGAGAGGTTTTCAATTTAGTGTCGAAAATAAGTCGCGAATTGCTTTGGTTTTCCATTTACTTCACTTAGTGATTGGTTGAAAGTTCTCCCGCCATTTTTTCAACCAATCAGAAGTGAAAGCAAAATCAATCGTGGCTTGCGCGTGCACGTTTTCCCGCGCTTTGTGTCGGCTACGTGTAATTACTTCGAGTCTTGATTGGTTTACTGGATTGTCTCCGTCCTTTTTGATTGGCCAAAGTAATTACTTTGGTTTGGTTTTACGACACTCGATTGAAACTCGCTCTATAGACACCTGAAAACTCCAACGTGGCTCCAACGGGATTCCAACCAGTGACCTCTGCGATGCCGCTGCACGCATGCGTTAGCTATAACTATTTTATGCCCTGGCAGTGTGGCCCAGTGGTTAGGGCGCTTGCCTTGAGATCCGGGTATCCCGGGTTCAAGACACTTCCTGGCCAATGGTTGAATTTGTTCCTGGTATTCCCTGGTTCAACTTCCCAGCTGCACTTGTAAATAACCAATTGGCTTGCCTCCGGCCAGTTGGGATTCTTAAAAGTTGTTGTTGAATGTTCTGTTCTGTCGTGATTGTGTTTCATTGGCCCTGAAAAGCCCCTATGGGGAGTGGTCAATTAAGTATATATTGTATTATGTAGATAGGTGCTCCTCAACACTTCATGTCCGTAATTGTTTAGGTGCACGTCCTCTTGATTCTTAACTTGATAACATTGACGTTCAAATATCCGTATCCTCTTCCTCTGACTAAGTTAATGAAAATGCTAAACATATTTTTGGCCTAAATACGCTGCCCTAAGCTGAAGAAATTCAGTCCCGTCTGTCGCTTAACGTTATCGTACCACTTTGGCATTGGTCCTGCAAATAGTATCCAGCCTTATTCGCGATATCTCAGTCTAATAATTCGGTGCCGCAGAATATTCAGAAACTTCTTAATCGATCATCCAGCGTTCATAAACACAATGCTCGTTCCTCAGCTTTGGGTGACTGGTCTTTGAAATTTTCTACATCCTGACTGTATGAATTCGAAAATTCCTGCTGACAGTACTTAGAGTTGAAGATGTTTATGTTGACTCCCACTCGAGCTCGTTCTTTTAAAATTGATTCTTAAAAAAGTGATAACTTAATATTTGGGTCTGAATTGCCTATTCTGAAAGAAGGTGTTTGCCTTGCTGGCTTACTGGAAAAAACGAAAAAAAGTTACACGAAGGATATTGGATAAGTTCGGAACACCAACACATTCGCAGTTCTTTGTGACTCTTAAGTGTAGTTGTTTAACACCTAACAGGCCCAGAATAATGCAATCTCAGACTCTGTGACGTAATTTATTCCTTAGGGGATGGAACATTCACTGACGTGACCAAAGAGACAGGTATTGGACCCCGTTCCTTTGCCAATGGTGCTGTCTGGGTTGACATTGATCAAGACGGGGACCTGGATCTGTATGTGACAACAGTTGGTGATACAAGACATTATCTTTATGTTAACTACAGAGGATACTTTTTAGAGGAGGCTTTAAAGAGAAACTGCTCGTTACAGACTAGTGACAAGAGAAAACTCTCTGGCATGACACCCAATGTAGGAGATTTTAACAGGGATGGATTTGCTGATATTTATGTGACCGAATGGCTCCCGCATACTTTGGGAAAGGTAACGTCGGAGTGTGAATGCCCCTTTAGCGTCGCAGTTGTGTAGGAAAAGAGAAGGTCTGCTTAAACTGATGAGTGGGTCGAGAAGGACTGAGAAATCAGTTCAATTTTATCGAAAAATTTTAAGGCTCTCACCCTCAACAATTTTAATCCCTCCTGTGGCAACTAGAATCAAAAGTAAACTCATTAGCGATTTGATCATATGTACAGTTCAAGTGTACGCGTCTGCGTAGGTCGGTTGTGCTTACGAATCAAGCTCAATCTCGACCCCAGAGGACTTCTCTTTTCCTTATCTTCTCGTTGGTTTTTGTGAAGAACAATGAAAAGCGTCTCTGATTGGTGCATTCATGTAAGCAGGAGGAGTGAGCAGGTGCCGTAAGTTTGAAGTAGCCATCGGAACCCTAAGGCGGATGTTCTCCTACATAGATTTTCCCAGAGCGTCGGGTGAAACAAACTCTAAACGAGAAGGTTTTGTAAATAGAGGGAAATCTGTATCAGATTTCCAGACGTTTCCTTTATTTTTCTTCTTTGAATTAATGGTATGAAAATTTGCCAGTCACATCAGAATGAAACTGGTGTAAACCTCGCTTAGGTTAGAAAACAGAATGAAAATTTGTCCTTTTACATTCTCCGCAAAACAACGAATTCCACGTTGCTGTTTTGCAGACAATGACAGAAATTTTTAAAATGTGAATATATTTACGGGCAGAGCGTGTAAAGCTCATTAACTGTGCAAATTTGTAAGAATTGTTTGTGCCGCTGCGGCTGAGCTGAGTAACACATTCTAGTGTAGTCTTCCGGTTGAATGTAATAATCCGTCTCATCTTTCAGCCGTCAACTTCTAGACTTCTCATGAACAGAGGTTCCCAGACGATGGATTCAGTTGGGTAAGTTCTATATTTTAGGTGTGAGACCCATACTTTGAAGTTTAATTTGTTTTCGCCTTATCGCTTCAAACCTTTGCAGTACTGACCGCTCGAAGAATGGATCCCAAAAAACACACGGGCAAATTTTAATTGTCGCAGGAAAGCGCGAAAACCCGTAAATAAAGTTTGTTAGGTTTGGTGAGCTTATATCTCGAGCGTTAGCTGGGTGACGTACCCTGATTCATTTTACAAATAGACCCTTATTCATAAATAACGTATTAGGAGGGACACGGAATTAGACAAGGCTTTTAATTTTCAGGCTTTAAAGGCTTTAATTCTACAACCTTCTTAAAAGAAGTTTGTAGAATTGGTTTCTGAGATATTTTTGTCATAAACTAAGTTTTCTATGATTTTTTTCGCGGAGCTGTTCCGTTGCCATGACAACAGCTGGGACCTGAAAGTCATTCTTACAAAGTTGTCCTACAATAGTTCTATACAGATGTTAAGATGTCGCCTTTCTGGAGCCGGTTTCTCGAAGTCTGGTTAGAGTTAACGGTTGGTTAAGAGGTATCAAAACCTATGGGTTTCCATTAACTACTTGCACAAATCCCATAATATACCTCTTTCACCCCCCAAAAATCTGCATAGGCATTGTTCATTGTTTTCGACTTCTCTTGGGACATTTCCATGTCCCAGGCGAAATTGCAAACAATGGTTATGCAAAAGTTTTGGGGGGGGGGGGGGGGTGGGTAATAGAGGTGTATTATGGGATTGTGCAAGTAGTGAATTGGTTAGCGCTAACCATGATTCGAGGAACTCGGGCCAGATACGATGGATGGATGGTGTTATAATCTTTTACCATTGGACGCTCACTGCTAATTTTAAAAAAAACCCTTTCTGAGCCTCCTGAAATGACGAGCAAGATGGTAAATTTAAGTGAAGACAACGGCATTTGAAAATACGGTCAGAGTTAACTGCAAACTGCAGACTATTTCCTTGACAGTGCAAACGAGATGTGACAACAATACTCCCATCAGTTGATGAACGACAAAACAATGGGCCGAACTAAGTCAGCAGTGTGGAATTTACCAGGCACATTAAAAGTGGAGCTTTGTCCTATCGTAACTATTATTCTCTCGTTCACTCATTACAGTATTGTTTGGTAAGAGCTGTTTTAAAGTTAACATGTTTGTACAATTTAAAGAAAATATTAAAACGATACAATTCAAATAAAGTACACAAGAAAGGGTGCCTGTGAGCCAGAGTTTTCTCTGACACGGCCCATTTTCGTTTATAGATTCCCTCCACAATTTTGTCCTTTCCATCAATTTGTCTAAAAGCGATATTGATAAGAATGTTATTTTTCAGATATTTTGAAGACATCACTTTAACTGCGGGAGTGAATATGGATAACTCCTTTAGCAGTGAAAGTGGGGATATGAATGAGGGAACTTATTCGTTTGGCTCTTCCTTTACAGTAAGTTGGCATAATGACCACGACTTTAAGGTTGCGTAGCCCTTATTGTTATCAGCGGTTTTGCCGCATAAGTGAGGCAAAGGGGTCATTTTGTATCGAATTGACCCTTAAGCCTCTTTTGCATGTAGGGAACAAAGGAAAATGTGCCTGCAGGCTCAAATCCAATTAGGTCTATTATGAACTATGCGCTAAGAAAAAAAAAAAGCGCGAGGGATTCCGTTTTCTCGTTCATTTGCGTGTTTTTCCTCTCCCGTGCACTTCCTAGAAACTTGCAATTTCCTTACACGAGTGTTTGTAACACAGCCGATGATTTTAACTGGAATTGTTTGTTCTTAAGTATTTTATCAGATACGTTGAACGTGATTTTCATTTAATGAATAAAGTTTTCTTTCAGGATTTTGACAGCGATGGCTGGCAGGAATTGTTGGTTACTGCCGATTTTGGCAGCAGTCGAATGTTTTGGAACAATAAGAATAACACCTTCACTGAATGCACTAAGCAATGTGGCCTTAAAGCCAAACAGGTAAGAATGGTTTTTGACCAAAGAAAAAAGTATAAAATTGAAACGATACGTTCCAAAGTGCTGGATACATATTTTTCTGGATATAGTTTGTTTCTCTTTGTTTATGATTTTTAAGCGTTACTCTCAAAGGTTCGAATGATCTTCCAGCCTAAGCGAGGTTAAGCTAAGATAAGCTAAGCTAACCGAGGCCGACGTAATGTATCGTAATGTTACAATCTAACAGCGGTATTTCTTTATGAAAAGGCGATATGCTTTTACAGCGGTGTTTCTAAAAAGTGCAAGACAAGTAGTACATTCCCTCAAATCCCGATTTTTGATGGACGTTCAAATTGTCATCGACCAGATTTGGCCCCTTTGTCGCACGCAATAATCTCCGACAATGATGGGTCCCTATAGTGCGTCGGCTTGCTTCGATGGGTCTTTGCTTTGGGCTATTTAGATGTAGTTTGGTGATGGCTATCACAAGACGGCGATGACGAAGATGACGACATCGATAACGATAACGATTTCGATGACAATGATGACGATTTGTTAAAACTTGTTTCAGGACGCCATGGGCCATGCGATAGGAGACTGGAACAATGATGGTCACCTCGACTGGTTTTCTAGCGCCATTTGGCATAACGAAACTGAATGTTCCGTTTCCGGTTGCACGTTTGACAACAAAGGAAACGTGTTGTTCCGGAACCTGGGAGGAAGGCGCTTTGACGACGCCACAATGCAGGTAACATTGTGAATACTTTATCGCGACAGGATCAAATGACGCGTTTTGTTCAAAAGTTTTGTTTTGCATTCAAATTCTCCCCCTCGTCCCTTGAGCCTCTTTATTCGAGCCCTATATCAATGAATGTTCTGTTCCACCTTTTCTCTGAGTGATATAGAATCAGAAGCCGATTATTCCCAAATCGCACTCTTTTTTGCTCTAAATCGCATCATTTCCCCAGCCAATGAGAATGGGTCACTAAAACAAAACAACCAATCCGATTTCAATGCTTGTTTAAGGGAACCAATCAAATTGCAGGAAAATGAAAGACAAAGAAAGCCATTGTGTGGCGAATTTTCCAACTTTCGTTCCCAACTGGATCAATAAAATATTGGCACTGACTAAAATCCTGTATTTTAGCGATTAGATAATTGTTGTGTCATTGCTAAATGGATGTAATAAAGTGGTAATTGAACTTTTTGTCTTGCAGTTTTGGTCTGAAATCATACTTCTATTTTGAAATCACACGTATGATTCAGACCAAATTGCACTCCACTCAGTTCAATTACCATTATATATCGGGTTCAAATTTCCAGAGATAGCTCATTATGTAATGCACGTTCAATATTCAGCGCTTTATTCTCGGGTGACTGATTAGAAAACGCTAGCCGTATGCTATCGACGCAAGAAATGTAAACAAAGATTTCCCTATAGATATGTATCACTCGTTAAATAAATTGTTCTTTCTTTCTTTCTTTCTCTATGTTTGCTTACTTCTGTTTTTATTTCTTTTCAGGCTGGAGTACAAAATGGTGGTTGGGGTTGGGGAACGGCTTTTATCGATTTTAACAACGATGGTTTCTTGGATGTCATCGAGACCAGCGGTAAGCTTCCATTTGCGCATGAACAAAAATAATGATGCTGTTTCCTGTCCGCAAGATTCAATCGTTTATCTGGAAGCATACCAACTGAGGAACAACCCGGTTTCAAAAATTATTTGCGCCAAGCAATCTTAATTCCGAGGCAGGGGCACGTCTAGATTTTCCAACGATTTCCTTTTGAAGGAGACAAGTCACGGCAAACGGGGTTGTTTTCGTGGTTTTATCAAGCGAACTGAGAAATTGTGGACTGTTCAGTTTTATATACGAAGCGGGGAAGCTATGCCATTGGTGGAAACATGGTGACGAAAAAGCACGTATAAATTAGTTGAATGAAAAGCGGTTATTGGTTCTCAGGGACTGAGAGTACTGATAGAGTTGAAAACGTACTGTTCTTCTCAGCTGCACTTGTAAATTGCCAACTGGTTTGCCTCCAGCCAGTTGGGATTCTTAACAGTTGTCGGGATAAAAGCAAGCATATATATTTAAAAGACGAAAGATTTCTAATGGAAATTCTTGCAGCTATTTACCATAAAAAGAAGACAATTGCATGCTTGTTTTTATCCCGACGCGCACATTCTTTTCTTGAAACTCCGAACTTGCGTATTGATTGTGGCTAAACCCGACCCTTAGATTTCAGACATTCACAATCCTTACATATGGAATTATTGCACCTGGGAAGGATTGTCACTTGTTTGATCTGATTCCTTTTTTAAGCCTCATCTAAAAATTTGCCTAGCATGGGGAGTAGAGCTGCTCTACAAAACCACTGCATGTTGTAAGCTCCGCGAATAACATGGCAAGCAATTGCAATCCACGCGATGAAATGAACTATGCTCACGCGTGCTTAATAATCTTTTTTGTGCTCGCTAATGTTATAAGTTAAGTAAAGTCGGTCTTTGTTCTTTGCTGTCCTGAAATCGCATTAGGCGAGTTGATACTGGGGTCCAAGTAGGCCATAAGTAGACACAAATTCAAGGCGCCTCGTTGTTTTTTTGATCTGCTCAAGTTCGCATTCGCCCGTCGCCAAGCAGCTACTTTCTCGGCATCGTTCCCACGGGCGCTTTGCACCTTAAACATCTGTAGTTGCACGATGCAGAATCTCTCTGATGTAATGAAACGATCGCTCCCTGCTTTAAGCAGGGCACATTTGGAGTTCATGAACTTGTTAAGTTTACAGAGAGCACTCATATGCATGGAGATAAATTTGCTCTCGACTGCCCCTGGGACAACCATTACACTTCTCTTGTGCTCTCCAAGAAACTTCTCTGGCCACGATAGCTCGTTAACGCCACGCAAGCATGAAACAAGTTTTGGGTAAAAATGATAGCCTTTTAAGACGTGTGCTTACATTAGTCCCTTTCCTATCTCTGTTAAAATTTCATCAAAGAAGTCTTTCTCCGGCTTTGCAGGTATTGATTTTCCAACCACAACCACAGACGATCATTTTCGTGCGAACACGTTGCACCTATGGAAAAATCTGGGAGCAGGTCACAATGGAGAAACTGTGGAGGTAGAAGGCCAATACAATTTATGCAACTTTCAAATACGCAGTTATTGCTTCTGTCATTTAAAACAGATTCAGACTATAGAATGAGCTATGGAAATACAGCCCGTTTTCCTCGAACACGACCATGGACCCACTAGAGGCTCTCATGCGTGCGCTTAGCGTCCCACCCATAAGAACGATTTGTTCTCGCACTTGCACCCCTTTCTACGCACGATCCACGCAATAGCATGCTTGCTCAGCCACGGCTCCCATCGGGAAAATTTCAACTTTAGGAGTACGGTTAATAAACGGTGAAGATAGAACCATTGGCGGTAACCCGAAGATAACATGTGATAAAATTAAGTCACAAACCTATGGTAATCGACAGAAACGTCATACAATAGACCTTTTTGCAGATACGGCGGCCATTTTGATTTCTATTGTTTCAAATAGCTATTATGGGATGCCCAGGGGGCAAATGCAAGTTGCCCCCTGAGCATCCCATAATGTCTTTCGAAACAATAGAAATCAAAATGGCCGCTGTATCTGCAAAAGCGTCTATTCTTCTTCAATGGATTTTGGTTACCCGGCGGCCATGTTGGTCAAAGCGTATCCCGAGCCTCGATTTTCGTATCCCGAGTCACAGTTTTCAGTCCCTCGGGACTCAAAATGGTCGCTATGTGAAAAAGGCCCATGATTGTCTATCGGCGAGCAACATCAGTCGTTTGAGTGACATTGAATTGTAAAGATTGCTATCGAATTTATCAATTGTTGATTTCTTCGCATCCACACCCTTGCTTTCATTGCGTATCAATTCTTTTGCTAATGGTAACATCAACATTTAATTAATTTTTGGATGTATTGTAGCGATAATCCAGTGCAACCCCCAGGTAGTAGAACCAATGGGGCGGGTTGCGCTTTTAAATCATACGTCATTATCTGTATAATAAGCTTACGGAGTTAAATAAATAAAAGAAATAAACATGATAAGAGAGAGTGAAATAGTAGAAAGAATATATGGTCATTGTGCGCGAAACAGAACAAATAGAAGAAAACAGAGAAACAAAGAAAGTAGTGAGCAGTTATAAAATAGTAACTTTACTCTAAAGATAATAGGCTGATTTAGCAACAGAACGGGAACGTCAGTGGCGACGGCGCGGGCAGAAAAAACACCAATGAGAATTTGGAATAGAATGGCCTCCACTCTTTTCTTCTCTATTCTAAATTCTCATTGGTAGTTTTGCTGCGCGTGGCGTCGCCACTGACTGACGTTCCCGTTTTGTTGCTAAATCAGCCTAATAACAGAGAGCAGTGCCACTGTTTCCTTTCCAAATGAGATTTAAAGCTTGTTTGTTTTATTCTCTTTCATAAGGTGTCTGCCTTTTATGGACTAAATGGGACAGGACAAGGGCGTGGTCTGCTAAAGTGGGACTACGATGGTAAGCTATAAACGTATAATTACTGGAAATTATTGTTATATAGATTACAAGAAATCTATTAGGCGTGGTTCTTGGACATGAACACCGTAAAAATAAGCTGGCTTATCGAGCCGGGATGAAATGCTATTGAACTGACTGCAGGCCTTTTTCTAGGTAGAAGAACCATAATGTCCCCCTCCTTTATATGTTAAACTCATGTTCAATGCAGGAACAAGCTAGTCCGTCCACACCCGAGTACCCTCTGAAGCAGGGCCTTTTCGTGTGCAAGTGATAGCGCCCTTGTGCTCGAAAAGTGTCTTTCGAGAAGCACTCTTTGTGCATCTCGTGTTTGACTTTCTTTGCCTTATCCTACTAAAATGATAGAGAGCTTTAGATTCTAGGACGAGAACGACTACGAGTACGAGATTCTCTCATAGAACAACAGTGAGCGCGCAAACCAGCGTCATTTTGGCGAGGAAAACGTGATACCGTCGTCATTTTAGTACGAGGTTTTGCAAAGATGTTGTGGTGTCAAAACAAGTCAACTACACAGTAGCGGTTTTTGTATTTTTCGATCAGCCAAAAGGCTTAGTTACCAGCACTAAGAAGAACTGAGCAACCTCACTGCTAACAAAGAGTAAGATTAATCGTCCGGGTTATAAATCTTCGAAGTATTTTCGCTAAAAACGGGCAGTCAAATTTTGTACTCGTTCTCGTCCTCGTCCTAGAGACTAAAGGTCCCTAATAGAGATTCTAGTACGAGGACGAGAACGAGTACGAGATTTGACTGCCCGTTTTTAGCGAAAATGCTTAGAAATTTCTAACCCGGACGATTAATCTTACTGTTGACTTGTTTCGACACACAACATTTTTGCAAAACCTCGTACTTAATTGACGACGGTGTCACGTTTTTCTCGCCAAAATGACGCTGGTTTGCGCTCGCTCACTGTTGTTGTATGCGAAAATCTTGTAATCGTTGTTGTTCTCGTCATAGAATCAAAAGCTCTCTAATCTAAGGGGCACTTCGTCAAAGATCTAGTTTAACCCACATTGTTCGGTTGCATATTATCCAGCCCTATTCAAATAACATTTACCTGCCTTCCGGGGCAATTTCTTTTCAAATTTGTAGATGACGGTGATGAAGACATCGTAGTTTGTAATAACATTGGAGCCCCATTCTTCTACCAAAATCATCAACGAGAACCAAACAATTGGATACGAATTCGAGTCGTGCAGCGGTAAGTCATAGGACGAGATTGTAGTAGTTGAATAGTTCTTTGTTTGGTTCTGGCATATGGTTCTGTTTGCGTCTTTTGTGGATTATTTATCACAGAGATATTTTTTGAAGGTCTTTATTCTCCGCTATCGGGTATAGTACCACGATGAACAGGCTAAGGCCATGTTTAATCTTTTTTTTAACAGTTGAAGAATGAACCTACTGATAAAAAAAAAAGAATATACATTTTTCAATAATATCAAACAAGGTTTATTCATTTATTCATTTATTTTGCTCCAATAAAAGATAGATACAGGAGTCACTAATGTAGGAATTACAAAGTAAAATAATGAGAGGAAACGGGCACGATAGTGAAAACTAATCGGTGCCCAAACAAGGTGTAAAGACTTGGCGAAGACCTCTCTTCTGACAATACCATGCTAGTCTACAGTGCAAACCGATGTAACCCCGCTGATCCCAAATAAGCTCCGTATCAACCACAATGCTGAGAACTGTCGTTTCCAGTCTTTCCAGCAAAGCGCCGCAACTAGGAATGCTAGGAAACTAGGAAAGATCAGAGGTCGTTCGCGTCACGCAGTCACGATACTTGACCATACTTATTCAAGGCTATTTTTTCTAATTTTGTCTTAGTTGCTTGAGAGATGGCGATAGGTTATGCGACAGTCTTGGAGCTCGTGTGCAAGTTACTTTGGGAAACAATCATACACAAGTAAGGCATCAAATGACTTTTTTTTTTGCGGATAATTATTTAGTTAAAAGAGCCCTGTCACGGCAGTACAGTTGATTTTGTGACAGTAGTTTTACCAATTATTCCTCCCTTCTATACAACTTAACTATGACAACTTAACGTGAACCCAGAGATTACTTTTATACAACACAAATCAAAGCTTCCTGACAGAAAAAATGACCTCAAGTGAAGCTATGATCCTCGCAGTTACGAACTCAATTTTAGCAATTGCGTAGAGAAGCCTGAAAAATTCAAGACTTCAACGGGGTTTGATGCCGGTGTGACGCTCTAACCAACTGAGCTATGAAGCCACCGCTCAGTGCATGAAAAGTTTTTCTCCCAATGAAAATGTCATCTAGGAGTTGTCCGTCCTTGGTTCCTCCTGTGGATAGAGGACATTTGACCGAGGCTTGGACTGTGAATCCATTTGTGATCCTTCTGGGAGCAGACATGCGCTGTTGGCTCGAGAGACCTCTTAAGTTGTATATAAATTGTCTTCTTCTCTCTCGTCCGCCTGTGAATCTTCGATCCTGTCGATCCAGTGCCATCGAGATGGAGAAAAGCAATGGCCCGGGATAACCGGGCGCTGTAGCCTTCACTCAAACGCTACCACTGCTTGGTTTAATTCTTACTTACCATTTTGTTGAATTCTAATATTTTATCCAGACGCAAGAAATCGGTTCCAGTACACATTTCCTCGGGCAGAGCTCCTTGAGTGCCCATTTTGGACTGGGACGAGATAGCGAAAATGTCACCGTAAGGGTCACGTGGACTTCAGCCCCTTTACAAGTGACATACACTGACGTGCCGCCAAATACACGACTCCGTGTCATAAAACCAAGGTAACTATTTAACTCTGAAAACATTATCAGAAAATTAACAAAGCTTAATCAAGTGAAGCTAATCAAGTGGAGCTGATTCATTTCATATACCATTTCTTAATTGACAAAGCTTACACGCAAAAAGAGTATTTATCGTCCTTTCACTGTTGGTTTCACTCACTTGGGACTTCAACTGACTCCGTCAGGTGATGCTTTCACTCACTCAAACTGGTTACGGCAACGTTTGTTAGCCAAAACAGAAGAAGACCAACAATTCATTTCAATAATGCTATTTGGCAGTGTTTTGAGTAGTTTTGGAGCAAAAACCCCAAAAGGATAGCTTTGAAAAACTTGTCTTTTAACATGTTTTGAAGAGAAGACAATTCTTAAAATAATTCGCGCCTCGAAACTTCTTTATTTTGAAAATACAAATGGCTAGCGTTTCATAGCACCCAAAATACGTCCGACAAGTTTCGGGGGCTTGGAGAACCGCGCGCACGCCTGAGTTCCAACCATTTAAATGCAAAGTTTTCAGGAATAACTCGGCGAATAATTAATTTTCTTTGGATTAGAGGCGAAGCTCAAGGTTCTAAGGCATTAGTTGCAGACACACTAATTTTTTCGTCATTTTTAACGTTAATTACTTTAGCCTTTCCGACTCAGGGAAGACGTTTCCGTACTCCACTCTCGGCAAGTGCTTTTCTTTGAAGCTACTGAAGATTAACAAACAGGTATTACATTTAAGATTTTCTCCTTATATCAGCCGAACGCAAGCACAAGAGATTCGTGTCAAGTGAAAACGAACCCTAACGCAAGCACATGCACATGACACAGAGATAGAGATTCACTAGTTCCATGTTCTTTCTTGCAACGTGGCGCTGCCAGTGGAATCTGGAACGGGTCTTTTTTAGTAGAAGAACATCACAGCTTGCGTTACTTCAAAGCACAAAAAAAAGGTAACATTTTGATCCTTGGGCTTGTGCTTATGCTTGCCTCAGGCCCGTTTTCACGGTGAAATAAGCGTTCTTGCGCTTGCGTTTATGCTTGGGCTTGGGCTTTGCGTCTCTAGTGAAAACCTGGCTCTGCAAGTAGCCGCTTTGTATATCTTATATCTGTATAGAGCGTTTTCACTCACGTGACCAGCAACCATATTGGATTACTGAAACAAAAGAAAGTATTTGCATAAAAATAGAGTTCAATTCCCGGAGGATTAGTTTGGTACATCACCATGGCCACCATTCCTTTGTTTTGGAACACCAACATGGCCACCGTGACGTCATGTGAAAACGTGAACAATGAACAATCTCATCCCTTCAAGACTGGTTTTCGCAAGCAACACTTGAGGAAGTATATGCAACATACTTAGAGCCACTTAACTGCCGTAGATTACTGTCTTGTCTTGAGAAAAGTTTTAATGATCAGAAAACGCGACTGAGTTTGCGTACTAAGTTTGCTTGGTCTGATGCTTGCATTTCCAGTGAAAATCATTTCTTTGGAAGCTTAAGCGGGAGCCCAGTACAACTTCACTGCACAGACCGAGTTATTTTTAGATTGATTTTCCCGCGAAACCAGCCCTTTCCAGCTAATCACAAGTCTTGCCTGAGAAATAATTACCCATGAGATTGAGAATGGTCGCTTGTGCAAGCCAAATCTTATTTAAGAATTCGTCTAAAAACAGCTTGATCTGTGAAAATGCTGTTTCATAAACCTGGTATTGTAGTTGTAGTCTCCTGGCTTAAGTAAAGTCTTTTTTTTTTTTTCAGCCCTCCCATGCAACGGTTTCTATCAATCCAGATAACAAGACTATTAAATTTCAAGTGCATCCCGATGTGAACCCAGAGGATCTTGATCTCCAGAAATTTTCCTACACCGTGGGCCTGGAACCAAGCCCAATGAATCAGCCGCTGACCGCTAACACTACCTGTTACATCATTTTTTCCAATCACCGAAATGAATCGTCGTCAAGCGAGTGCCACCTTGACAGAAATACAGGGCCGATGCCATCTGTCACAGATAGTAGGTGCGTCTGTTTTGTTTGTGGAAAATGTGAACTTGTTTAAGTTAAGCTGTAGTCTATCACCAGGGCCTCGTTGTTCGAAGAACGATTAGGCTAACCATAGACTACTGACAGCTTAAATTGCCGTTTATTTTCTGATGAAAAAAAGAGTTTTTTCCAGTTAGCCAATACTCTTTGTTTGTCCCTCCAAAATTTTGCATAAGCATTGTTTCTAGTTTTCTTGGGACCATTGTAAGTCCCAATAGAAAAAAAAAATGCTTATGCAAAATTTTGGAGGGGCGAACAAAGAGTATTATGGTATTTATTATATTGGCTAATAGTCTTCATTTTTGATTTAAACTTTTTCTTTCTTTTAGCATAAAAACATGATATAATGGCTTTTTGAATGGCAAAATTCAAATCTGGGTCGATATTTAATCGAGCAACTGGACCCAGGAGTCTTCAACTTCGATATATTTATGTCGGGACTTTTCCACAGACCGAGACCTTTTGAACCGTTCATTTGCCTTACATATTGAATTCTCACCCTTGGGATTCAAAACGGCCACTTATGCAATACGAAACTTATTGCTCGTCTAAGAATTGCTTGGTCTGCAAAACTGCAGTGACATTGACCTAGCATGAGAGTTGTACTCTTGTGGGTGGGTATAAGCTCTTAAGTTAATTTATTATTAGATTTCTAGAAACGGAAGAATGTTTCCCGAAACGGCACCCCATTACAGTCACTTGAAGCGCCATTTCACAATACTCTGTTGTCGAGCTTCGATGAGGTCATATATTATGTCATGTAGTTACAGATGTTGAGGGAAACTGATTCCCCTCCCAAGGGACATCCAAAAATAACGTTTGGAAAGTTTATGTCTTCCGGCCACATTTCCAACTCCCTCTCTCTGTCTCTTTATTTCCTGTAAGTACTATTAGGTGTGAAGAGGAATTCTTTGGGTCGGTAGGAAGCGATTTGCAACGGTTCTCAGGATTGGTTGAAAAAACAGCGAATACTTAACAATTATTCTACGAGGGCGCGCCTCGTTGGTTAATCATAATCATTTTATATCCGGCAAGCCCAAGTACAATAATTGTTTGATTAAAAACTTTAAAAATTTTAACCCGATATACCTGGTGATTTTTAAACACGATTTTTCTGTTTTCCTTTTGCCACCTAAAAACTTTCTGAGTTTTTAGATCGATAATATTTCGCTCATTATCGAAACCAAACCCTTAACTTGGGAAAACAAATCAGTTTCACAAGTTCTTTTTAGTTTCAGTTGAGGACTCAGGGATCCACATTCGCAGTCGTCCGGTCGTCCCAGACTAATAACCCGTCCGGACGAGCATAATAGGGAGCTTACGCAACAGGACGGCTGGAAGACTCAGGACAGCAAAATGACGAAAAAATGTCACGTAAGATTGGGAATGCACAGTCTCGCGCGACATAATTTCGTCATTATGGCGTCCTGAGTCTTCCAGCCGTCCTTTTGCGTAAGCTCCAAAGGTCGTCCGTTAGACGAGTAAAGTTTTAATAAATGTCTTTTCATGAATGCCATCAAATGTTATAATACAGAATGTACTTTCGTTTTCATCGCTTTTTGTTTAATGGAAACTTCCGAAAAATAAGGAATAAACATGCAGCTTTTCCTCAGCAATGAAATATCAAGTTTGGGCGCCATCTTTGACCACGCAGTATTTCCATAAAACGATTGCAGGCTCAATTTTCATGTATCTCACCGAGTCTCTCACCGATGGCTTGGTTGTTAGTAAGTCGTTTAGCAAAAAGTAAAGGGTGACTCGTGGTCTCAGCTCATAATGTGGCGTTAGTTGCAAGGTGTTTCGCAACCTCCGGCAAAAAGGAAAACAAGTGGAGCAGAACCTGCTGCTTACGAACAGGAAAAACACAAAATCTTGGTAGCATGTTAAAGGAAGACGCTAGACAGGAGCGTCAAAACTTTGGGTCGTTGAATCGTAATATTCATGTACGTTTTGCCGTGGCAAATATGGACCACTGTAAATCAGGGTTCCCACGGTGCAAATAACAAAATACTCCAGAGTCAATGTTCGTAATTTCTGACGAGAGTGTAAAATAAAACGCGAATCTTCAAGTTACAAGTAATTTTATCGACCATTCAGTCTATACTTCCGCATTTTGCCTGGGTAACCCAAAATTTGTCCGGGCAAGTATATCATAAGACCAGGAGCTTGCCTCTCTCATGCACGCCCTTATGAGTCAACCTTTGCGTGTATCTTTCTATTTTTAGAACGCCACGAGTTCCTCGGCTCTGCACACACTGTTTTAAAAGGCCAATCAGAGTAAAGTCATTGTCTAACGAAGACAAATAAAGCAGTAAAACTGTATTTAAATCGTGCAGATTGATGTAAATTTATGTAAATGCGAGTCTCCTGCTCAAGGGTTCGTTCTAAAAATAGAAAGATACGCGCAAAGGTTGACTCAAAGATCTACTTCTTATGGAGGCTCCTACTAATGGGCTCCTGATAAGACCGTACTTGCCCGGCTGACGACTTTGATAAAAAATGAGTATGGATCCCTGTGAGGTCCTTTTTTTTTTTAAGAAAAACAATCCGTATAAAAACTTGTTAAGTTGTTTATGAGGCGTTGTGGTCCAGTGGTTCAGTGTTTTCACCAGGATTTTGTCTCACGGAGTCCCAGGGCCCCCTTTCCTGAAAATTAGGGGCCCTGCAGGAGCTTAAGTGGGACATAGTTATTTTCGCTCCATGACTAGGGTGGAAAAAATTCTTCGCGATTTCTTTGTCCATTTAATCAAGGAACGTTCAAATTGGAACTCTTGCATGCAATGGTGGCCCGTCGACAGTATTGTAAATGCATTTGATTTATTTGCTTCGAGACATATCTTACGGGTTGTGATCCTTTTGTCAGCATCATAGGCAAGCCATGGGTATTTCGACTGCCATTCACTCTGAAAAACAATGTGTTTCTTCAATGAAATAGCTTTTTGATCTTTGCTTGTTACGTTGTCCTCTTCGTTGTCCTCTTCACTAGCGTTTCGATGATCTTCTACACTTTCTTAAATCCTTGGTACTTTAAGGCGAAAGAAAGAATCTAATTTTCTGGGTCGTTTCGTACCTCATTGAATGGGCTTCAGGATTTGCCAAAAGACCAATGTAACGTTAACGAACAAAGATAACAATGGATTTAGCACAGAAAACAGTGGGAAGTACGATACTATACAGCCAACTGGTGTCCTCCTGCCAGTTGGGGTTCTTAGTCGTGTTTCTGTTAAGTTTGAATCGTTTCTTTCAGGTTTTTAAAAGTGGGATTCCTGGGAACTAGCTTGATAGCTAAGTGCACTTCCATTTTAAACAAAGCCTTTGCATTTTTGTTTGCATTTTACAGTAATGGCATCAGCACAGTTCATCATGCGGGGCTTGAAGCTAACTCTATAACTATCTTCGTCTCAGTCGTCTTGGAGCTGAAGGAAGTTGTAGAATTCGGCAGTATTGACTTCGCTCTGATGAAAGGAAAATGCTTGAAGCGTCGGCTTTTCCATCTCAGAACGGCGGTCAATTTACTATTATCAACTTAGTATTAACATATTCTCGTGTTTAAAATATCCACCGTCACAGCACCTTAACTTCTTTACAAACTAAGGCCATTAGCTGTCTTAAATAGCACTTTGGTTTAGCAAGATGAAGTTTTTCGCCCTCAAATAGAGGAGAGCACTTCTACATTCCATGAGTCTAGTCACTGACTTTCAAAAACGCAGTCCAAACATCGATTAAATAGCTGTTCCTTAATGTTTTTCTTTTCATAGACGTTTAGATGGTATTTATTATAACGAAAAGCACGTCTGGTGGGGTGCTGCGATGGAGGATGTGGCACGTGACTTGCCTGCGATGTATGCTGACGGTATCGCGATGCCTGCCGGCACGTGTACTCCAGAAGAGAGGCAAAGGGGAAACTGTAGATATGCCGACGCTGTCAGTGGATTTGGATCTCACAGGCCCTCCCCTAGAACAATCAGTAATGAACTCTTTCGACAGGTAAAAAGAAATAGTATTTTGAAAAAGAGACGTTAGATATAGTATAAAGGGTTGTTCCCCGCATGCAAGCGAGCATTTTGAGATGGTGGATTGTGACAGGGAAATGTCCTCGTACCTCGCACTCTAGCCTCATCTCGTGTGCTGCACACACGTAACCAATCATGACACCCCGCGATCTTTCTCACGTGTTACAATGACTGTTGGAGTTTTGAGTATAGTGTTTTGTATTTTGTTGCAGATTGAGCCAAAGATAAGCACACGCCGCCTTAGCGATTTACATTCGCACTTTGGCCAGGTAATCAATAGTGGACGATAGAGCGGTTTTCAATTCAGTGTCGAAAAACCAAAACCAATGTAACCACTCTATCCAATCACAAAGGACAGAGACGATACAGTGAATCAATCAAAACTCGAAGTAATTACACGTAGCCGACGCCAAGCGCGGGAAAACGAGTGCGAGTCACGATTGGTTTTTGTTTAACTTTTGATTGGATGGAAAAGTGTCGCGAATTCTTTAAGCCAATCGTGTAGCGTAGTTGATGCAAAACCAATTACCTTGGACACTCAAATGAAAACCGCTCTATTTCGTCTTTTGTGATCTATCTGTTTTTCTGTCAGCCAGGTACCCAAGTAACTGAGTAGATCATTGATATACCTACAATCTTGGACAAAAGTCGTATGAAAAATTCCAGCGTGAACATCATTGGACATGCACTCAGCGGCAAACAAAGTCTATTGGTACCCCCCTCTCCCCCATGATAACGTGGTGAAAAAATACTTTGCAAACCTTTGGCCGTTTTTAAACCAACATTGGATTAGGGGGAGGAGGGAAAGTATGGAGAAATTAATTTTTCATCATACAGGCAAAGAAGGTAGTGACCATTATATAGTGGGTGTGTCACATTTTCCCAACGAGTTTTGTCCAAGATTGTAGTTTGTAAATAAGTTTGTTTATTGGCTCAATTGTTCAGCCAGCCAGTTGGTCCCGTTAACCAGTGCTTCAGTCTCCCAGATAGACAAGCAGACTGCACAGTCAGTCAGCCAATTAGTCAGACAGCTGGTCAGCCATTGCAATTGCCATAGCTAAGTAGTCTGCTATTCGTGAAACAGGGAAGTTGTCAAGCCGTCAATGAACCATTCAGCTACTTCGTTGCGGCTCTCTGTAGTATGATTTCTAGGAATGAAAGACAGACCAAGGTTTGTGCACGCTCTGCGGAAGGATTCAGTGAAACCTCGATTCACGAAAATTCCAAGCTTCGGGGACACTTTGTTCCTTACATCGCGATATCATTGTATCGAGATCATTTTCCTTCATTTTTACTTTAAGTGTGGTTAAGAGTTTCAGCCTGTGAAACGTGGACATCCGCGCTTTATTGATTTTCTTTACAGCGAGTTTCAAACAAACAGCAAACATTATTTGAAATGGTCCTTTTTAACCCTCTGACTCCAAGGAGTGATCGGTAAATAAATTCTGCTTATAATTTCAATGAAATATCAATAAGACAGGTATTGAGAATAAAGATTATTATCAGTCTAAGCTAGAGGAGTGATCTTGATATAACACCAAATTCTCATGACTACCCAACAAAGAACCATACGGTACTAGTTGGGAGAATGAACGTTCCGATCGTGGGAATGAAAGGGTTAATTCACAAAATCAATTGGACTGAGCCCTTGCGGTGATAATTACTCTTTTCTTGTTGCAGTTCCTCTCTCACGACACAGATTTTTCCAGTCCACTCCCTCGTTATGAATTTGAAGGACAGTTGACCGACGTATGGCTTCCAATTAAAGTGCCCAAGGTTTGTCTTCCTATTAAAACTGATTTCTGCTGAAGGATCTTTAATAACTTTACCGACAACGCAAGAAAAAAACGAAAAGAACTATTGGGCGACCGTTCCATTACGTATAACGACGAACTTGAGTATTTAAGCTTAATGTTAAAGTGCCCCTGTGATCAAAAAATCATTTCTTATTTTCCTTTGGATCTCGAAACTATGTTAACTAAAGACTAAGCGACCAAAGGTTTAAGCCTTGATTTAAAAAAGACACCCTTTTATTTTAACTGGAATTTTCCTATTTAATGGTCCGCCATTACTAACTTTAAGTTATTGAGAGAGCTGTATCGAGGAGAAAATGACGTCAAAGGCTCACTAGTATAAGAATGCAATGCGTGTGTATGCCGCAGAATTTATATGCAGCACGGGAGTTTTGGGCTTTTAGACATTTAAACTCGCGTTTTGCATATATAATGAAGCTGCACTCACACGCTGAAATTTTAAGCTAGTGAGCCTTTGACGTCACTTTTCCCTGGATCCAACCCTCGAGGTTTAATTAGTCAGTTTTGAAGGTGAGTAATGGCGGACGGTGAAATCCAAAACTTACTCTCAAAGTAAACGGCCTTTGGATAAAAATTAAAGCTCAAAGTTTTGCCAGTCAGGTGTTAAGTAAATCACACTTTCAAAATCTGAAGAAAAAAGGAAAGTTTTTTCTAAAAAAATATCACAGGGGCACTTTAAATATTTGGGAGCAGTTTGTGGTAGAATGATTACCAGATAATTGCATATCGGGGTAGTGCTTAACTCTGGGATCATAGATGTACCATATAGTGGCAGCGATAGGCACCCTGTATGTGCTTTTATCTGGATATTTTTAAATCCGCAACTTTTTCCCTGCGGATAAAAAAAAATTCACGTCCACTAATTGGGGATTCGCATGCTGGATTCGTCGGATACGAATGGACGGAAGGTGAATCCTCAAAGAAAAATTTGCGGATTAAAAAAATATCCGGATACTAGTGCATTGGGCCTCAATGTTGCTCCCAATTTAAACCCTTTGGGAATGAAACGTTTTGTTCCAGGTATTTTCATATCGTTTAAATGTGAAAGCTACATTGTAATGCAAATACAATACACAAAAA